>NW_027831802.1:0-270 GCF_054177405.1 Leptonychotes weddellii
AGAGTCTGCTTCTCCCTCTCCCTCTGTGTGCTCTCTCTCTCAAATAAATAAATAAAATCTTTAAAAAAAACTGAAGATAGCAACAAATAAGCAAGATTGACTATCCAGTTTACACTTTCATTAGAACCAAATTAGCTTTATTTTGTAGAAACATAAGGCAAGAATTTGTCTTATAGTTCAGACATTCTTTTTTTTTTTTTAAGATTTTATTTATTTATTTATTTATTTGAGAGAAAGAGAGAGAGACAGAGAAACAGCATGAGAGGGGAG
>NW_027831803.1:0-270 GCF_054177405.1 Leptonychotes weddellii
AGGTCTTTAACCACGGGGTCCCCAGCAGCTCAAACCTGGTTTGCTGCACCTGCCAATTCCCTGGCGTAAATGCTCCCACGGTGGCTGATTAAGCCAGCCGCACGTCACAGAGAACGCCATTGCGCCCAGTCGGCTCCTGTGGGCCACGCCAGCTACGCCAGCAGTCATCCCTGGGCATCCCGTGCCTGCCGCCGCCTCCTGGGGCCGGTCAGCCCGGCTGTCCTCGCTCAGGCTGCCGAGGCCTTTGGAGCAAAGTCAGGCTTTGACCGC
>NW_027831804.1:0-270 GCF_054177405.1 Leptonychotes weddellii
CAAGTTACATTACAAACCTGTAGTAATCAAAACAGTATGGTACTGGGACAAAAGCAGACACGTAGATCAACGGAACAGAATAGAAAACCCAGAAATAAACCCACAATTATATGGCCAATTAATTTTCAACAAAGCAGGAAAGAATAGGCAATGGGAAAAAGACAGTCTCTTCAACAAATGGTGTTGGGAAAACTGATCAACTACATATGATCAAAGAATGAATGAGCAAAAGAATGAAACTGGACCACTTTCTCACACCATACACAAAAA
>NW_027831805.1:0-270 GCF_054177405.1 Leptonychotes weddellii
AATAATCAGAATGTGATAAGATCAACAGTGTTAAGAATTTGCAGCCTCTACTAAGTCTGTTCTCTTCTCTTTGTGATCTCTGCAATGATGAGAGATAGATTATCCCATCAGTTTTTCCCTGATAGGGCAATTCCATTGACAAGCAGGTCTCAGCTCATTGCCTGGTGGCATTTGGGCATAAGCTATATGACCACAGGACGGTACACTGAAGATGTTCCACGCTCCTGAACTGTTTTTATTCACAGAACTTCTGACACCAAATGTGTATAT
>NW_027831806.1:0-270 GCF_054177405.1 Leptonychotes weddellii
CAAAATGAGCACATACTCGGTGTAATATGATTTTTTCAAACAAATAAATAATTTGAACCAAAACATTCTCAACAGTAGAAAATGTAATTGCAGACATAAGTAATAATAAAATATGATCTTTATTCAACAGTCTCACACAATTCACAGCGCTCTCCCTGTACCTCTGAAACAAATAATACATTATATGTTAAAAAAAAAAGAAGAAGAAGAAGAAGAAGATAGCAGGAAGGGAAAAATGAAGGGGGGTGGAAATTGGAGGGGGAGATGAAC
>NW_027831807.1:0-270 GCF_054177405.1 Leptonychotes weddellii
GAAGTTGAAAATAGAGCTACCTTACAACCCAGCAATTGCACTACTAGGTATTTACCAAAGGAGACAAATGTTGTGATCTGAAGGGGCACCTGCATCCCAATGTTTATAGCAGCAATGTCCACAGTAGCCAAACTATGGAAAGAGCCCAGATGTCCATCAACAGATAAAGGGACAAAGAAGATGTGGTATATATATATATGTATATATATATATATATATATATATATATATATAAAATACGGAATATTACTCAGCCATCAAAAAGGATGA
>NW_027831808.1:0-270 GCF_054177405.1 Leptonychotes weddellii
AGAGCAGGAGGCAGCCCCTTCCCTCTGGCCATACTTCTGGCACATGTCCGGTGCCTGGTCCACACCTCAGCCTTGCTAAGCGCCCAAGTGTGAAGAGCCCCGTGTTTCCCAAGACTCACTCGTGACCTTGCTTGCAACTTCCCCAGAAGGGGCCTTGTCAACTCCCACAGAAGGAGAAGTCAGACCACGACCCGGAGACTGTTCTCCTCACCTCCTCCTGGACCCTTTGTCCAGCGGGGACAGTGCTGCCCTCTCCTTGCACAGCTGGTG
>NW_027831809.1:0-270 GCF_054177405.1 Leptonychotes weddellii
CTTTGCATTTTTATGGTTGTACTGTGCTTGAGACTTAACTATTTTCTTGAAATTACACCTCTTTTCATTCACCAAGTCCAATTTTTTCCTAAGTATTTCCTTTTTTTTCTGTTCCTGTGGAATTCGCAGTTCCCACCTGCTCACTGTCTGCCTTGTCCTCTGTATTCTCTTATTAATTCTCTTATTACCCTCCTCTGGTCTGGTGTCCTTCTATTACCCTGACTCCAAACTGATCATCACGATCCCAATAATAACTCCACTTTCCACGTA
>NW_027831810.1:0-270 GCF_054177405.1 Leptonychotes weddellii
CATGAAAAATACAAAGAAACTACAAACATGTATATAAATATATAAATTCAAAGAGTAATAACTAATACGAGGAAGGTGATTTGATACAAGATCGACACAGAAAGATCATAGATAGACAGATGTAGCTATATATGTATAGATAGCAATCAGCACGTCAAAGCAGAATTAAAATATTATGCCACTCGACAATGAAATACTCAGGTGCATATTTAACAAAACACGTATAGGCCCCACTGTTGCTGGGAAGATGCTGAGCCTCCCCAACGGAAG
>NW_027831811.1:0-2373 GCF_054177405.1 Leptonychotes weddellii
CCCGCATCGGGCTCCCTGCTCTGCGGGAAGCCTGCTTCTCCCTCTCCCACTCCCCCTGCTTGTGTTCTCTCTCTCGCTGTGTATCTCTCTCTGTCAAATAAATAAAAAAACAAAATCTTTAAATAAATAAATAAATAAAATCTTTTTAAAAATAATAATTGTAGTTGAGGGGCACCTGAGTGGCTCACTTGGTTAAGCGTCTGCCTTCCGCTCAGGTCATGATCTCAGGGTCCTAGGATCAAACCCCAAATCAGGCTCCCTGCTCAGCAGGGAGTCTGCTTTTCACTCTCCCTATGCCCCTCCCCACCCCACCCGTGCTCATGCTCTCTCTCAAATAAATAAATTAAATCTTTGAAAAAAAATAAATAAAAAATTGTGTTGAAATTTAATTTTTTTTAAAGATTTTATTTTATTTATTTGAGAGAGAGAGAGAGCACAAGATGGGGTAGGTTCAGAGGGAGAAGCAGACTCCCCGCTGAGCGGGGAGCCCGATGCGATGCCAGACTCGATCCCGGGACCCCAGGATCATGACCTGAGCCTAAGGCAGTCGCTTAACCAACACAGCCACCCAGGCACCCTGTGTTGAAATTTTAAATGCATGTCACTCAGAAATCATTACAAGCACACAAAAAAGAAGCAGAAATGTTGAAAACATGACTAATACTATTAATATGCTCAAGTGACTAAATATATATAGAAATCTATACTCGGGCGCCTGGGTGGCTCAGTCGTTAAGTGTCTGCCTTTGGCTCAGGTCATGATCCCAGGGTCCTAGGATCGAGTCCTGCATCGGGTTCCCTGCTCGGCAAGAAGCCTGCTTCTCCCTCTCCCACTCCCCCTGCTTGTGTTCCTGCTCTCGCTCTCTCTCTCTCTGTCAAATAAATAAATAAAATCTTTAAAAAAAAAAAATCTATACTCAAAACAGCAAATACACATTATACTCAAGCATTACATATCATTTACAAAAATGCACCATATTTTAGGCCACAAAGAAAGTCTCAATAAATTCTAAAGAATCATCATCATTATTATTATTATATAGACTATCTTCTCCAACCACTAACCTTTATCGCATTGCAGATTGACATTTATACAGTTGACCCTTGAACAACATGGGTTTGAATTGCATGGATCCACTTACACATGGATTTTTTACAGCGTAGCACTATAAACGTATTTTCTCTTCCTTATGGTTTTCTTTCTTTTATTTTTTTTAAAGATTTTATTTATTTATTTGACAGAGAGAGAGAGACAGCTAGAGAGGAAACACAAAGCAGGGGAGGTGGGAGAGGGAGAAGCAGGCCCCGGCCTAGGAGGGAGTCCAATGCGGGGCTCGATCCCAGGACCCGGGTATCATGACCTGAGCCGAAGCTCAAAGACTGAGCCACGCAGGCACCCCTCCTTATGGTTTTCTTAATAACGTTTTCTTCTCTCTAGCTTACTTTATCGCAAGAATACAGTATGTAATGCATATGACATACAAAATACATGTTAATTAACTATCTTATTGGTAAGGTTTCTAGTTCACAGTAGGCTATTAAGTTTTGGGGTAGTCAAAAAGCTATTATGTGGGTTTTCGTGTGGGGGTGAGAGGGAAGAGGGATCAGTGCCCCTAACTTCTGCATTATTCAAGGGTCAACTGTATATAGTGTAAACAACAGTATAAATACCCATCCCCTTGGCTCAGGTCATGATCCTGGAGTCCCGGGATCGAGTCCCGCATCAGGCTCCCTGCTCGGCGAGGAGCCTGCTTCTCCCTCTAACCCTCCCCCCTCTCATGTACTCTCTCTCTCTCTCATTCTCGCTCTCTCAAACAAATAAATAAATCTTTAAAAAAAAAAAAAAAAGAAATACCCATCCCTTGGGTTAAAAAAAACACGAAGCAAGTTAAATACTTAGAATTGAGTGATAATGAACACTCTATACGTCAAAATTCATGGGACATAAAGCTGCATTTATATGAATTCTAGCTTTCAAAAAATTTCATCAGGAAACAGAGGCACCTGGGTGGCTCAGTCATTAAGAGGCTGCCTTCGGCTCAGGTCATGATCCCAGGGTCCTGGGATCGAGCCCCACATTGGGCTCCCTGCTCCATGGAGAGCCTGCTTCTCCCTCTTCCACTCCCCCCGCTTTTGTTCCCTCTCTTGCTGTGTCTCTCTCTGTCAAAAAAATAAATAAAATTTTTTTAAAAAGTTTTATCAGGAAACAAAAAGCATGACCTAAGAATTCAATTTACGAAGTTAGAAAAAAAGCTCCCTGCTCCACGGAGAGCCTGCTTCTCCCTCTCCCACTCCCCCTGCTTGTGTTCCCTCTCTCACTGTGTCTCTCTCTGTCAAATAAATAACTAAAATCTTTAAAAAATAAATAAATAAA
>NW_027831812.1:0-270 GCF_054177405.1 Leptonychotes weddellii
CTCCCGGCAGATCCTTTCAACTTCTGACCACAACTGGAACATGGGAAGGTCTTCGCCAAGACCCTGAGTTGGGCCCAGCTCCCCTGACCCTGCCAGGACAGACAGACAGGTGTGGAAGGCCTCCAGGTTCCTACCTGCCTCTGCAAGCCCTCCAGCAACAAGGGCTATGGAAGAGCCGCAAAGAATAAATGAGTGTCAGGACTGACGTTATGTACGTTAAACCGCAGAAAGAGGCGGGTCTTGCAGGAGAGGACTAGGGCTGGAGCACGC
>NW_027831813.1:0-270 GCF_054177405.1 Leptonychotes weddellii
GGCCACATCTTCCCGTGGCTGGAACATGCTCACAATCCACGCTGTTTTATCTGTGAAACGCCCCCCCAGGATTGCATTTCAAACACCAACTAGAGGGCCTGTGACCTACGCTTGCATACGCTCTTTTGCACAAATGCAAGAATCCGTTTTGCTAACACGTGGGGGAGAAAACAACATGAGCATCTAGGAAAGTAGCTTACGAACAAAACGCTTCCTTCTGAGCACCTGTAATTCCCAGGCTTTCAAGAACAACCTCCCCGAAGTGCCCCC
>NW_027831814.1:0-270 GCF_054177405.1 Leptonychotes weddellii
CTTCTTTCTGAAGTGGAAGTTTAAGCCTGTCGGGAAATTTCACCTCCAAAGTCGTTGAGTTGGTTTAGAATAATCTCTCACGTGTCCTGTTTCCTAGATGGGGTTTCCAAGCCCCTTGGAGCCTGTCTGAAGTGAAGGGGTCCGTGCTGGGGCCCTTCCGGGGAGGAAGGACAGAGCCCTCGGGGCTGTCGGCCTCCTGAGCTTGAACTAGGTCAGTCACACCCGGGGTCTGAAACAGGCCTGCTTTCACAGGAGTCTTTATTAGGCTGA
>NW_027831815.1:0-270 GCF_054177405.1 Leptonychotes weddellii
CTGTGAATTGTGCAAGACTGTTGAATCTCAGATCTGTACCTCTGAAACAAATAATGCAATATATGTTAAGAAAAAAAAAAAGAAGAAGAAGAAGGTAGCGGGAGGGGAAGAATGAAGCGGGGGAAATCGGAGGGGTAGACGAACCATGAGAGATGATGGACTCTGAAAAACAAACAGGGTTCTAGAGGGGAGGGGGGTGGGAGGATGGGTTAGCCTGGTGGTGGGTATTGAGGAGGGCACATTCTGCATGGAGCACTGGGTGTTATGCAC
>NW_027831816.1:0-270 GCF_054177405.1 Leptonychotes weddellii
AATCCTCCTTCTAGGAAAATGTTGATCTCACCACATAAAAATTTACAATCCATACCATATTGGTTGAATGGCATATTAAAGTTCTTAAAAAGCAATGGTTATAAAAACTTGGTATACTATAGGAACAAGTTTGATATTATATTAAATAAACATACATATAAATGAAAATGTAAAGTGTATTGTATCATTGTAAAGTGATGGAATTCTGGATGCTTTTCTTCCTTAAAAATTTTCCTTACTGTTATTTTAATAATGTTGCAGCAACAAATA
>NW_027831817.1:0-270 GCF_054177405.1 Leptonychotes weddellii
CACCTTGAGTAACTTCCTGAAGTTTGCTCACTGATTCTCTGTGATTAGGCCGTGTGTGTTTGCTGTTGGTACCTGTTAGAAGCTAGCTCCTACCCTCCCACAGAGACTGGGAATAGGGGTGCTATCTTCCTTGAGGATTACATGTCAAAGGATGACTCCCAGGCCCTTCAGAAAGAGAGTTTGGGGTTGTAAAACAGAAAAGAGACTTGTAAAAAGAGTTATATATGTTTTAAACAGAGAAAGGATGTTTAATTAAAGGTTTTCTAAAGC
>NW_027831818.1:0-270 GCF_054177405.1 Leptonychotes weddellii
AAAAAAAAAAAAGCATTCAGATATTGCCTCAATTAAGTTATACTACCTAGGGATTGTTTTTATTTGCAGATTCCAAGAGATATCCTGGGTGTCCTGAATTTAAGGATCGCACAAGATTTGAAGACTGGATTATACCAAATTCATAGAAAATGCTGGTGGGATGAACTGAATGACTAAAAACGTGACTGCTGAGCGAAATAAGTCAATCAGAGAAAGACATGTATCATATGACCTCACTGATAGGAGGAATTCTTAATCTCAGGAAACAAA
>NW_027831819.1:0-270 GCF_054177405.1 Leptonychotes weddellii
CATAAAAGAGTCCAACCACACAGAGATGGGATGAACAGGTGGAGAAGGCTTTTCTTTGACCTTCCCCAGACTGGATTCTAAGGATGGCACAGAGGATGCACATATATGAGATTACAATTGAGGAGAGGGGTCCCACTAGCACAGAAATTGCTCCAGCCAATACCACAATCTCATTGATGTGTGTATCTACACAGGCAAGCTTGAGGACAGCTATAATTTCACAGAAAAAGTGGTTAACTTTCTGGGGTCCACAGAAGGGCAATGGTATGA
>NW_027831820.1:0-270 GCF_054177405.1 Leptonychotes weddellii
GGTCAAGAGGTAGTGTGAAAGCCCCGTGGTAGACAACGCAACTGCCTGTAGGCAGCTCTGCACACGGAGCATTTAGAGGACAGCTTGCACATCTGTTCCTGTAGCTGCAACGGCCCCGGGTGGGTTCCTCATTCCTGGCAACCCTCAGACCCAGGGGCCACAGGCCGCTCTGGAAGGGAGGGCAGACGCCCAGGATTCCGGGCAACCCTAATCCTATTACAGATACACTATGAACCTTAGGGGATCGCACGAAACACCATCCTCCCCACA
>NW_027831821.1:0-270 GCF_054177405.1 Leptonychotes weddellii
TAAGTACAAAATACCATTGTAATGGAATGTTTTTAAAAGATGTTATTTATTAATCTATTTATTTATTTATTAGAGAGAGAGAGCACACGAGTGGGGGGAGAGACAAGCAGACTCTGCGCTGAGCCCAATGCAGGGCTAGATCTCACAACCCCAAGATCACAGCCTGAGCTAAAATCAAGAGTTGGACGCTCAACCCACTGAGACACCCAGGCGCCCCTGTAATGGAACTTTTCACATGAGCAATTTGCTACAATATTACCATGACAATAA
>NW_027831822.1:0-2373 GCF_054177405.1 Leptonychotes weddellii
TTGGCAGGCCCCTACTTCCCTGGGTAGGAGTGCGTGTTAACAAGGCTGTGACTGGGAATCTCTCCTTAACCCCTGGAAACACTACAGAATCCACTGCTAAGACAGCCCCCCAACAAAAACCCCGAGACTCTCTGGCCCAGGTTGTTCTTGAAAGCAGGGGAGCCCCGGATTTTCTGTCAGCCACCACCACCTGCTGTACATGGATTAAGGCTTTCGGGGAAGTTGAAACTCAGCTACGTAAGATCACTGGCAGAGCCATCTGGCTTAAGAAGATGACTCCTTCAAAGGGGTCTTTCTTCGACTTATCGGAGTGGTTCGGTCTTAGGGACCCCTGTCTGGTGTTTTTACCAGAAGTTTCTTTGCTGTAGACATCTTTGTGACAAGCATTTCTGCCACATAACTAATGACTGTAAAGCAATTTGCCATAAAAGATAAAATAACATAAAAGAGGGGCAGTCATTAAAAATGACATAATGAAGCATGAGAAATAACAAAACTAAAAAGATTTTATCATGACATACAAAATATTTATTACATTTAAAATGTGTGTAGATTTATGGCAAGACTGCACAAATGACTGATTTTGTTTTGTGGACCGTACCTAAGCACTCGTCTTTAAACTCCTTTGTTCATAGTAGTACATATGTATATGCTGCTTGTTGACTGTCACCTTGTTCTGCATTGGACTTTTTCTTTTCTTGATCAAATTTCTCCCGTCATTAAGAGAGGCATCTGTTTCCAAACGCCAGCATGCATATTTGTAACCGAGCTTTGTACTGTGTTATGAAAGCCTTGCACACTGTTGTTTGTTCTTGGCATCCTGTCACATGTCCATTGACAAATGTTCCAAAGTTCTGTGGGAAACGTGGGTTCAACTCTGCGCCTTCGAGTCCCTCAGCCTTTCTCCTCCAATGCAGTGTTTCAAGATAAGAAACCAATGTTTGTGGCAAATCATCGTCATCTGTTAGCTCAACAGCCATCCATAATGCTGCAAACTGGAAGAAACGTGAACACTGTAATGTATTTAATTCTTCGGTTGAATTTAGCATCTGTTTAATAGCACAACTTCTATCTGGTACCAATTATTTCGCGGTCGGTGTTTTTTGCCACGTGAAGCAAACGGCAGGTTAGTTTTATCCAGGTGTATGTCAAGGAAAGAGACAATACTCCCCACCTCAAAGTCAGTCATTAGGGATTCAGGGTCTAAGGTTAAACTGAGTGCTTTATGACAACCACCTCTTTAAACAAAATCTGCTGTAAGTCTCTTCTGACCTCCCTGGAGGGAAAATGAACAGACTAGAGATGTTGCTGCTTCTTACCACGGTATGTAGCACACGTGACTGGCAGGACAGCTCTGGACTAGACTGGTATGTATGCGTGTGCTCCATCCCATGACCAATCCTTGTGTTTCACCAAATCATCTCAGCCAGATTCTGTGTGAATACCTTAATTCTGTCTATATCACATTCTCTGCTATCAAACAGCAAAAAGTTGTCAACAGTTTCAAGAAACATACTCATCAGGAATCATGCAACGGTTTCTTTCTAGGGGAAAAGAGGGACTTGATTCTTCTTTTGCTCCAACTATGAATATTACCAGGTAAACTGGTAAAGACAGCATCTAAGTTAGGTAAAGAGTCCGTAATTCATGCTCTCTAAAACCGTTATGACCTACCAGCTGCTTCTTTCCTATTTGCCATACCTTAGTAAGCTTCTGGTTTTGGCGGGGGGGAACGACCGCTCACCAGTGCTCGGCAGACTAACATGCTATCACCCCCTAATGCAGCGTGCAGTCTGGCTGAGCACCCAGGAAGGTTCACCACTGTGTGTTCAGGTAGACAGACGAGGCTGGCTGTCATCCGCTATTCTGGGACCACCACATCGACTCGTCGCTGTATAGACCAGTACGAGGTCTAAGATTTAGAAAACATAAAAATGGGAGTACCGAGTTGATGGAGAAATGAAACTGTCAACCGGTAATTTTTTTATGTTTTATGGCAACAATGCCCTACAAGCAATTAGTTAATGTGGCAAAAATGTCTGTGGCACAAGTGCTGGCAGCAAAGATGCTTATGGCAAACGCGCCTAGAACCTTGGGCACCACAGCTCTTAAGTATACTCCAGATGCTGGGAATTGTCCTGCTTACAACAATCACAGCAATCTCCTTGGGACCCTGTATTCCCTCCAAAGCTTTAAGTGCACGTTCGCAGCCACTAACCAAAAACAAACGATCTCCCTGAGACCGGAACACCCGGAAAGGAACGGAAGACATGACCACCTCCGAAACTGTGAACCCGAGATCTCCCTGAGACCGGAACACCCGGAAAGGAACGGAAGACATGACCACCTAAGAAACTGTGAACCTGAGATCTC
>NW_027831823.1:0-270 GCF_054177405.1 Leptonychotes weddellii
AAGATGGTTTCCTTGGTTCTAAGATTTACGAGTTTTACTATTACATGCTGGGGTGTTGGTCTGTTTTCCTCGATCTTGGGGGGGTCCTCTCTGCCTCTAGGACACGAATGTTTGTTTCCTTCCCCAGATTAGGGAAGTTCTCAGCTACGATTTGCTCAAATATATCTTCTACTCCTTTGTCTCTCTCCACCCCCTCTGGGATTCCAATAATTTTGACATTGCTTTGACATGCTTCATGGTGTCACTTATTTCTCTGATTCTATTTTCATG
>NW_027831824.1:0-270 GCF_054177405.1 Leptonychotes weddellii
CTGCCCTCGTGATCCAGTAGTTGTTTATCTCTCTTTTTCTCAGCTTCTTTATTTTCCAGGATGATGTCCTCTTTTTTTTTTTTTCTTTTATCTTTTCCTGCCTCCAAGGAATCCAGAAGGTCTTAGGGAAGTATAGTCCTGTGTAACAAATTAGCTCCTTGGCAAGGCAAATTCCTGGAGGATGGGGAGCGTGCCCAGCAGCACTTCTAGTTACTGATGCCAAGGGAATAGGAAGGGTAATCAATTATTTTTTTCCCTCAGGATTGCAAC
>NW_027831825.1:0-270 GCF_054177405.1 Leptonychotes weddellii
TGGTGAGAGCTGGAGCTCTGTGAGGCTCTTGGGATTGGATAGGGCTGTGGTTGGGGCCTGAGCACTGAGAGCCATGATGTTACTAGGGGATTTGAGGGGTGCGTGTTGTCGAGCAGACCCTCCAGACCTCTGTGTGCATCCACATCATCTGACACCCATAGCCTAAATCAGAATCAGAGAAAAGGCAGGGGTGGTGGGTCGTAATGGTCTTAAGAAGGTCACTCAGTACAGAAGTCCCAGGTGATCATATACCCCGAGAATTGGGGAAAA
>NW_027831826.1:0-270 GCF_054177405.1 Leptonychotes weddellii
AATGAATAAAAAAAAAAATGCGTGAGAACACGAAGAGCAACTGTAGAGTCCCTTCCTGGGTCTGGAAGCCGCAGGGGCTCCTGAACCTGAGTCTGGTGACCAATATGGGCGAACCGCTCACTTCAGGAGCCCCAGCCTGCACTCAGAGGGGACGCTGGTGGCCACACAGGGCATGGTGGGCAGTGTTCTCACGGCAGTGTACGTGGGTCTGCCCGGCCCCTCCCCTCCCGTTACTTGGTGTGGATGACAGTGACATTTCTCCCTCCGAGC
>NW_027831827.1:0-270 GCF_054177405.1 Leptonychotes weddellii
AAAAGAAAAGAAAAGAAGGTGAGTTCCCAGGGCAGTTAGAGGACTGTGGGTAAGAGACAAGGACCTCCTCACAGAGAGCACTCTGGCCCCGATGCGAGTGCCTGTGGAGGCTGCCCCTGGGCATCACTGTTGTCAGCCTGGCCAGCAAAGCTGGGTGACCCTGCTCAGGTTGCTTTATCTCTCTTTATGTCTCAAAGAAGCCAAAGTCCTGGGTTGGGTTTTTTTTAAGACTTTATTTATTTATGAGAGAGAGAGCTAGCAAGGATGAGC
>NW_027831828.1:0-270 GCF_054177405.1 Leptonychotes weddellii
AATACAGTTTGAAAACAATTTTAAATTTGGGTCTTTGAGGTTTTTTTTATTGTTGTGTTCCTATTTTCTTTTTTTTTTTTTTTTTTAAAGATTTTATTTATTTATTTGAGAGCGAGAATGAGAGAGAGAGAGAGAGCATGAGAGGGGGAGGGTCAGAGGGAGAAGCGGACTCCCCGCTGAGCAGGGAGCCCGATGTGGGACTCGATCCCGGGACTCCAGGATCACGACCTGAGCCGAAGGCAGACGCTTAACCGACTGAGCCACCCAGGC
>NW_027831829.1:0-270 GCF_054177405.1 Leptonychotes weddellii
CCTGGGTGGCTCAGTTGGTTAAGCGACTGCCTTCGGCTCAGGTCATGATCCTGGAGTCCCGGGATCGAGTCCCGCATCGGGCTCCCTGCTCGGCAGGGAGTCTGCTTCTCCCTCTGACCCTCCCCCGTCTCATGCTCTCTCTCTCTATCTCATTCTCTCTCTCAAATAAATAAATAAAATCTTTAAAAAAAAAAAAAAGTAACCTATTTGAAAGTAACAAATACTATGGAGAGAAATTAAGCAGGGTTGGCAGTTGGTAAAGCTGGGACA
>NW_027831830.1:0-270 GCF_054177405.1 Leptonychotes weddellii
CAGTGGCCAGGCTCCAGGTGGCCCCAGGGATCTCCGGGGGTCTCACAGACCTGACATCCCCTTCGAGGCATACCCCTCCATGCCCCCACTCCACCCACACCAGCCCCTCCCATCCTCCAGAAACCTGGATCCGCAGGGAGGTCCAAGTAGGCCCCGCAGGAGTCCCTCCCCCTCCCCCAGCTGGCCCCAGGCAGGGCCACGGGCACAGCCACCTTTAGTTTGTGGAGGATCCTCCTGCTCGGCTCCTGCCTGTTGCCCACAGCAGGGAGG
>NW_027831831.1:0-270 GCF_054177405.1 Leptonychotes weddellii
CACGATAATCAGAAACACATAACATTTTACCATTAAAATGGGAAAGTACCTCTAAAAGGATAAAAATAACCTCAAAAGAATGCCAAGGAAAGTATTAAAATCTGTGGTTCCAATCATCTAGGAGAATTCTCTTTTACTGGCTTTAGTGGATCTGTCTGCTTCATGCAATTACATGCTTATTTCTAGGATCTTCCATATGTGCTCATCTGTGGACTGTCTGCTTCTGCTGATTCTCTAGAGAACGTCAGTTTAAGATCCCTAATATGAGTA
>NW_027831832.1:0-270 GCF_054177405.1 Leptonychotes weddellii
TAACAGGCCACAAAAAAGGCACAGCTTTAATAACAAAAGTCTTTACAAAAGGGGAACGCTAAGTTGAATAAAAATGGGCATTCTGTTTGGGAGTTTAAGTTTGGAAGGCAGAAACCAGGCAGGTATATTAATTCCCAGGATCTGGCTCCCTTCCCACGTGTGGGCCTTCCTAAACCCACGTGCATCCACAACCCCAACAGCAAGCAAGACCAACAGCTGCCCAAAAGTCAGCAGCACTGGGGCATCTCAACCCGGCAACTCTGGGACCGA
>NW_027831833.1:0-2373 GCF_054177405.1 Leptonychotes weddellii
ATTATATTTCAGATTTATAAAGAAGAGTACAGTGTTGGGTGCCTGGGTGGCTCAGTCATTAAGCATCTGCCTTTGGCTCAGGTCATGATCCCAGGGTCCTGGGATCGAGCCCCACTTCGGGCTCCCTGCTTGGCAGGAATCCTGCTTCTCCCTCTCCCACTCCCCTCTGCTTGTGTTCCCGCTCTCGCTGTGGCTCTCTCTGTCAAATAAATTTTAAAAATCTTAAAAAAAAAATAATAAAACAGAAGAGTACATTGTTACAACCACTTACATGCCATTTACTTAGTTTAAGTAATTTGAAAATATATAAAAAGCTAAATATACTTGTGTGGCTCTAACGAATTATTTATCCCATTTAATCACCTCACCCTTACCAGAATTAATCAATCTCCTAAATTTGGTGTTTTTCTTTTATTTATTTAGTTTTTATTTATTTATTTGACAGAGAGAGAGAGAAAGAGCACAAGTAGGGGGAGTGGCAGGCAGAGGGAGAAGGAGAAGCAGGCTCCCCACTGAGCAGAGAGCTTGGGGCTTGATCCCAGGACACTGGTGGCTCAACCGACTGAGCCACCCAGGTGCCCCCAAACTGGGTGTTTTTCATTTCCATGCGTGTTTTTAAACATTTACTTTATACCATTATATCCATAAACACTATCTACTATTTCACATATTTTAACTGTAATGTTAATACCTTAACATTATGCCCCTTAACATTATTGTTGGGTTCCTCACATAAGGAGTTTGGAAGTCACCACATAGTCTTAACAAGTAAAAGCTGAACAGACTAAAAAACAACTCTTCTAGGATCCATAAGAGAGAAGAGGGCACAAGGCAAGTCACTGTTCCCAAGATGGGAAAGACAGGTGAATACACAGAGTAACTTACCAGCACAGAAACTCATGAGCAGAAACCTCCTGGAGAACCAGGACCAAGGAGGAAAACCTGAACTGTAACTAATTGCTAGAGGCTCAGTCCACAAGGCTGAGTTCAGAACTCCAGTCATGGTTGCAGGGGTCCCCCTTCCCCACTCACAATATTGTTAGATTTACCCCCAGGAATTTGACAGGTTACCACAGGAATATCTGAGAAAAATCCCCTCATGCTTCCTGCAGGGGGAGAGGTGAAAGAACCATTTGCAAATACGTCAGGGCACTCTGTTCTTAATAAGGCCGGCCCTCAGGAGAAACTAGTTAACTGGAGCCTAACCTGCTGAGGTATTATCAGAGCCTAAATAACCTAAAGGAAAGGGAAATACCCAACTCCAGCTCACTATAGACATTCTCTCCCACTTAAGGAGGAAGGAAAGAAAAGAAAAAGAGAACAAAACCCCAAACCAATCAAAAAAACAAAACCCCTGAGAAACATTTGTGAAGTTCACAGTCCAGAGGCATAGGCTCATTAAAAGCCTGAGACAGAATTGAGGAAAGATGGCAGAGGAGTGGGGGCCCTATTTCAACTGGTCCCCGGAATTGAGCTGGATATCTACCAGACCATTCTGAGCACCCACAAAACCAGCCTGAGATGTAAGAAGATCTGGATCTCTACAGACAAAATATCGCAGGTGGTTGGTTTCGAGGTATGAAGCGGGGAGCCGTGATTCCACGGGCAGATATCGGAGGATAAATGGCAGCGGGAGGGTGCCTGGCCGTGGGGATCCTACACTGCCGGTGAGCGACAGTCTTGCGGGCTGGGGACTGGGCACAGACTCGCAGACCGGTAGCAGCGAGGAAAGGACTTTAGGGCAGCCCCCGGGGTGGAAACCCAGAGCGGCGGGGTCGCATGGGCAAACTGGGGGCGGCTGGCGGTTTTAGAAGCACAAAGGGCAGAGACGTGCCCTGACCTGGAGGCAGGACTGGGAAGGCTGCGGAGGGGTGCACAACCCAGGATGCTGCAGTTTATAGCAGCAAGGACAGAAACAGAGACAGTGTGGCTTGGAGAGCTCACTGAAGAACAGACTGAGGTCTCTCTGCTCTGAGGCAGAGGGTTGGAAATGGTCTCTTGTGCTCTGACTCTCAGAAGAGACGCAGAAAGCTGCCAGGGAAAGCCACCAGAGAACGAAAGCCCCCAAAACTGATCCCCACTGAGCCCATCCCCCGCCACAGGTGGGCAGGGCAACTCCGCCCAAACAGGGTTGCCTGAGTAACAGCACTGGCAGGCCCCTCCCCCAGAAGACAGGCTGGGAAAACAAGAGGCCAGCAACCCTAAGGTACCTAGAAAACAGGTGCATCTTGCTTGGATTCTGGTCAATAACTTGGACTCTATACATTACCTCAACCACTCAACAACAGAATGACTAGGAGGAGGAATGCCCAAAATAGAAAAGATTATGACTTATGCTGCAGATTTAAAAATGAATGCAGATCTAACCAAGAT
>NW_027831834.1:0-270 GCF_054177405.1 Leptonychotes weddellii
GATATATTTGTGTACTGTCTATTTCCTTTTCTAGAATATCAGCTCGATCTTATGAGAGAGTTTGTTGACTCGTTCAAAGCTGTGTCCTGCACCTAGAAGAGTGCCTGACACACGGCAGGCACTCACTAAGTGTCTGAATAAACAACTAATCCTCTTTTACAAATGGGAAGACTCAGGCTCAGACTGGGGTGCTACCCACCCTGGGCCACCCAGCTAGTGGGTGGCTGAGCTGGGACTTGAAGCTGGGTCTGTGACTTTGGCATCTCTCCC
>NW_027831835.1:0-270 GCF_054177405.1 Leptonychotes weddellii
GTGTCCACTATACGGGTTGTATGAGAGAGAACACCTCATATGTGCTACTACGTGGGGTCAGAGCTGGGAGAGACCCTTCCCCGGAGAACCCTGAAGGTAAATAGCCAGGTGGACAGGGGTGGGGGATCTTCCTCCGCTTCAAAGAGGTAATATTAGATAGGAGATGGAAATTTGGGCAGAACTGACACAAGGTAGGACACAAGTAGAATGAGAAAGACAGGCAAAGGTAGACCCTTGAGCTTGGCTGGTCTGCAGGTGAGATGGAGGGGA
>NW_027831836.1:0-270 GCF_054177405.1 Leptonychotes weddellii
CAGCCTGGGACCAAGAGGACGGTTCGTGCGCACAGAGGCGGGGTCTGCACCCAGCCCCCCAGCTAGCTCTGCGGGCGCTCCCAAAGTCCCCGGGAGTAGGAACACTCTAGGGATTAGTGGCTCAGGGGAATCCCTGCTTTCTCCTCTTTAGAAGGAGAGAGAGAGAGACGGTCCCTCGGTGGTGACACCGTTGCCACTGTGATTCTCACATTTAGCCCTAACGACCAGTCTTGGACAAACACACAGGACAAGAGAAATGACCCGAAGAAG
>NW_027831837.1:0-270 GCF_054177405.1 Leptonychotes weddellii
TGCATACTTACTATTGTACAAGGCACTGTGTTAGAAGCTAGAGAGAATGCAAAGATGAGCACAACATGGCATTTGCTCTCAGATAACTGAGTCTTATAAGTAGAGAAATAACCCAAATGCAAGCTAGAACAGAAAGTGTCTTTGAAGAAGTCTGGGTCACAACACTCTATAATGGCTTCATTAAGGAGGTATCATCTGACGTAGTCCATATAGTACAGAACCCCTCAAACTTTGGTTGACAACCATAATATCCCATACTTTTGCCCTAAA
>NW_027831838.1:0-270 GCF_054177405.1 Leptonychotes weddellii
AGCCCAGATATCCATCAGCAGATGAATGGATAAAGAAGATGTGGTGTGTGTGTGTGTGTATACACACACACACACACACACACACACACACACAAATGGAATATTATGCAGCCATCAAAAAATGAAATCTTGCCATTTGCAACAATGTGGATGGAACTAGAGAGTATTATGCTAAGCAAAATAAGTCAATCAGAGGAAGACAAGTATCATATGACCTCACTGATATGAGGAATTTGAGAAAGAAGGCAGAGGATCATAGGGGAAGGGAGG
>NW_027831839.1:0-270 GCF_054177405.1 Leptonychotes weddellii
CCGGTGCTTCTGCCCCCAGATACATGTGACAGTGTGAGCCACGTGTGTCTCCCCTTCTGCCACGGGAGGATCCTCTTCTGAGTCGGCCTTTCTGAAGGCTGGACGCCCAAGGTGAATGTCCACTCTGCCCCATCCTCCCCACCGTGCTGGACAGGGCCATCTTCGAAGAGCGTGGAGTCTCTGTCCCCGCCTGGCAGGAACCTGTGGGGGTGGCCGCCATGCCTCCTAGGCAGAGGCCTGGCACAGGAAACCTGATGTCATCCTGACTCA
>NW_027831840.1:0-270 GCF_054177405.1 Leptonychotes weddellii
TCGAGGGGTGAGGGAAGGGCGTCTGTTCATAGGTGCGATGAGGCGTATGCGCATTTTGATGTTATCATCTGGCTCATTGTTCTTACTACTTGAGCTCTTACCGGTCTCTCCGGTCCGATTCCCCGAAGCCTTTCCCAAGCTCTGCTGCTAATTCTTTTTTTTTTTTTTTTTTTTAATTCTTATGTTAATCCCCATACATTACATCATTAGTTTTAGATGAAGTGTTCCATGATTCATTGTTTGTGCATAACACCCAGTGCTCCATGCAGA
>NW_027831841.1:0-270 GCF_054177405.1 Leptonychotes weddellii
GGTATTTGTTTTACTAGATTTTGTCAATTTATTTTTGCATCTATTGAGGTGATCATATAGAGAAATTGGGTCCTTAAATATTTATAGTTTTCCTTCTTCCTCCCATTCTCTATTTCCTGTCTTTCTGAGATTCCAATTACACATCTTTAAAGGCATTTCAATACAATGGAATATTATGCAGCCATCAAAAGGAATGAGACCTTGCCATTTGCAACGACGTGGATGGAACTGGAGGGTATTATGTTGAGTGAAATAAGTCAAACAGAGAAA
>NW_027831842.1:0-270 GCF_054177405.1 Leptonychotes weddellii
CTTTCTTTTTTTTTTTTTTAAAGATTTTATTTATTTATTTATTTGAGACAGAGAGAATGAGAGACAGAGAGCATGAGAGAGAGGAGGGTCAGAGGGAGAAGCAGACTCCCTGCCGAGCAGGGAGCCCGATGCGGGACTCGATCCCGGGACTCCAGGATCATGACCTGAGCCGAAGGCAGTCGCTTAACCAACTGAGCCATCCAGGCGCCCTATATTTTTCTTTATAAAAGTTAGATGTCTAGAGCTTCTTAAAAACAAGGTCTCATTTTC
>NW_027831843.1:0-270 GCF_054177405.1 Leptonychotes weddellii
GGTTAAGCGTCTGCCTTCGGCTCAGGTCCTGATCCCAGGGTCCTGGGATTGAACCCCGTGTGCTCAGTGGGGAGTCTGCTTCTCCCTCTGCCCCTCCCCCTACTTGTGCTCTCTCATGCTCTCTCAAATAAAATCTTTTTAAAAAAAAAGCTATTGAAGCCATCATCAGTGACCTCGAATGCTGACATTTATTTTTTTTTTTTAATATTTTATTTATTCATTTGAGACACAGAGATAGCATGAGCAGGGAGAGAGGCAGAGGGAGAGGCA
>NW_027831844.1:0-13441 GCF_054177405.1 Leptonychotes weddellii
AGTGTTTGACACATTGAGGGGACCCTCCAACCACCCTCAGTCCTCCTGTAAATTCTTCTGTCATGGGAGCCTTTGCCCAGGGTTTGCTGTCCTGTGTCATAAATGCACAGCTTCCTGCTTATGGTCAGCGGTGGGGTCTTAGGGGCCAAAACCTTCCCGACTCTGGTACAAGGAAGGAATAAACCAAGGAGTGAGGCAGGGGGGATTTGCAATGTCACCTTCCCCACAGATTCCACTGTTGGAGATCAAGGCTTAAGTGAGTGACAACAACTAGCTTCCTGATGTTGCATCCCAGAATTGCACAGACTTTCCTACCTGCTTACAAGCAGGGCTGAACTACCGCAGGCTCCCCCACGGTGCTGCCCCAGGAAAGCCTGCAGCACGGAGGAGAGACGATGTGCTTCCTGCAGGCAGATGGAATAAAGAGAAAAACAGGAAGGGGCTGAGTTGGGATGCCCAGTTCCTTCTCCATACTAACCAATCAGGTAAGTCTCTGCCATCCTGGAGGAGAAGTGTTGGAGGTGCGAGAAAGAGGAGGGCTGGGGTGTTACTCCAGCGGGTACCCTTCCCCATGGAGTGGGAGTTAAGTGTCCCCCCAGTCGCCAGCCGCCAGCCTGCCCTGGCTCATTTGTGCATTCTGGTGCTGTCATTCCGAAAATGAAATCTTCCCCTTTCCAGCCAAGCTCTCCTTGCAAGCAGTCAGAAGTAACTAACAGGGATGTTGTCACTCTTGGAAATGAGCAACCCATACATTTTGCACATCCCCAGGAAGATGCTACCTCACATTCCTCAAATGGCAGGATGGGGGTAGGGAAAGAGGGAAGGGAAGGGGGCAAGTAGCTGACCCATAAAACCAACCTGATGGCAGTTCCTTTTGTCTTCCAGAAAACAAAGTGTGCGAACTGCCAAAGGTTTTTGCTGACTCTTGGCTTCTCTGCTTTTACGTCAAGTGCTATTGTTTGCCCTTGGGATTTATGGTAATTCTTCCTCCCTAAAAGATATCTCCGTGAGAACGCCCATAAATTTAGGAAGCATTGTTTCCATTTTCCTCGCTAATTATTTTCCCTCTCAGTTACCCATCAGCAATTTTTAAAGTCAGAGGATGTTTCTTAGATAAAATGGAGTATAAGACACAGGATGCTGAGACTCTGTAGACACCTAATTAAGGGTCATCAGGCAATAACATTGACAGGGAACCTACTATGCACAGATCATTCTAGGGGCCATGGGAGACCTAGGGGAAATAGAATAGCAGTGCCTGACCTTGAAGAGATGGCCATTCCCAAGGCTACTTCCCTTGAATATGAAATGACCTAGCAAAGCAAGCGCATTTTAATAGAGTAATTTTGCTAAGGAGATTTCCCTCTACATCAGCCAGGATCCTCTTGATGAGGACACAAGGGAGACATTTCTTTCTGGTTCATGTACAAGAAAAATCGAGGCTTCAACTGACAAATTATTCTGTTTTCAACCCATGGACTATGGAAATCTTGCAAGCTAATCATGTTTTCCCTTTTTATTTTGGCTGCCAGGGAGCTCAAAGCAGATATTCAATCCACTTACAACAATTTTATAAGACCTTGTAGCAGGCATTTTACATATTAATCTTAGTTTTATTTGATTTTCCAATCCTCATTGTCCCTTAGCCCTGATTTCTTCACCTGGTTATGTAACCTGCTCACTGTGTTACCGACTCCCTAGTTTCCACTGGTCCACAATTTCAGAAAGAGGTTCCAACTACCCTCCTGCTTCTCTGCTCAGGGTTTCAGAAGATGTTCATCATTATGTACAGCTTGTAGTTGCCCACATGGGAAAATGGGCAAGAGATGCCTGAGATGAGGTAGCTTAGGAGGACAGGTCATGCACAGCCAAGAAGGATAGTTAGCATTACAGGACGGGGTAGGTGTCATAAACAAGGACTTGCCTGGGTTGAGGCGGGGGGATCAGAAAAAGGTGGGGGCACTTGCATCTGCCAAGGAAGATGGAATCATAGGAAGGAGAACGTAAATATCACCAATGCAGGCACATGGTTGGCACTCAGCAAAAACATGTTCGTAAAATAATATTTGTAAAAACAAAACATGTCCAATGAATAAATGCCTACATAGGGATGGTTAATCAGTAATGTGATTCTCTGTTGGATCCTCTCTGGCGTCCTGTTGTCCTTGGTGATGGGGTTAGAAAAGGCAGAGGAAATCTGCTGGCCTCTGATGCTCATGGTTCTCTTATTGAGACCCCTCAGCATATTGGGCTGGCCAACATATCTTTATGGGACAGACCGATAGCACATTTCTTAGGATCTTACAGCACCTGGTAGTTTCACACACAGGCTCCAGAGCCGGATGCCTTACGTTCATACCCGGCTCCAAAATTTGGCATCTGTGTGACCACAGGTAAGTTATATAAACATACTTGGCCTCAATTTCTTCATCTGCACCATGGGGTTAATAATAGTAGCAACTGGACGGGACCGTTGTGATGATTGATTGAGCTAAGATATGCACCCGGCATACAATACATATTGTATCTGTCAGCCACTGTTATTTCTATCTCGAGACCCAAGCAGCTATGGCCCATACCCATGTGACAGTGCGGCTGACTCGGCCCTCTGGAGTGGACACAGAACAGGAGGGGACAGACACTGGGAACGGGGGGCAGGGTGGAAGGGGGCAGTGCAGGGATGGGAACAGGCTGTGGAGGAAGGGAGCAAGTCTGGCAGTCTGGCGAATAAGGTACAAACGGGGATGGGGTCAGGAAGGACAGGTGTATAACAGCAGAGCATGTATCTGGAGGTTGTACCCGGAGTCTCCATAGGCTGGGATTCAGACAAGAGCCCGGGGTCTCTGCACCAGAATGGAAAAGGCAAATCAGAGGCCCAGACCTGGAAGTTCTAGCACAGTAGGAAGAATTCTTGATTCTTGGTTCTTTCCCGAACTTCTCGGGGGGGGGGGATCCTCGTTCCTCCCCCAGTGTTTTGTAAAACACCACATTCACCTACACATGCAGACCAAGCTCCTTAGGGCCAGCCTGGCGTCCCCCCATGCCCTCACCCCCAGTATCCACTGCCAAAACACAACTTAAATCCATCTCCTGCCCCGCCACCTGGGCCAGGCCACTGTCACCACATGACTGGAGAGCTGGCAGGACCCTCCCCACTGGTGTCCCAGGAGCGCTCCTTTCTGTCTGCTATCTGTTGTTCCAACTGGCAAGCAGATGATCTTTTTTTTTTTTTAAAGATTTTATTTTTATTATTTATTTGACAGAGAGACACAGTGAGAGAGGGAACACAAGCAGGGGGAGTGGGAGAGGGAGAAGCAGGCTTCCCGCCGAGCAGGGAGCCCGATGCGGGGCTCGATCCCAGGACCCTGGGACCATGACCTGAGCCAAAGGCAGTCGCTTAACCGACTGAGCCACCCAGGCGCCCGCAGATGATCTTTTTAAATGTAAATGCAACCATATCCTTAAAACTCTCACTGCTTTCTATTGCCCTTGGAATCAAAGCAAACTTCTTCCTTTAATGTTCGAGGCCTTTAGTCATCCAGGCTCTGCTACCTTCATCTGCCACCCCATTCCTTCTCACGTCCCTTGGTCTAGGCCCCCCCACACACATTGTGGCCCATTGCACGGGCTGTTCCCTCTGCTGAGAACTCTCTGCTCTCCAATCTTTCCATGTCCCATGCCTCCTGGTCATTCAGACTTCAGCTCCAGTGTAAGACCTCCCCTTACCACCTATGCCAGAGGGGCAACCCCCCCAAGGTACCCCCTTCGCAGTACAGAAAACTCCCAGGAATGCCGGGGCTCCATCACAATGGAAGGTGAGCCTGCAGAAGCAGGGACAGCCTGCCTTGCTCAGGACTGCTCCCCCTGTGCCTGGAACAATGCCTGGTATGTGGCTGGTGCTCAGCAAGTCTTAAGCAACTTAATCAAGCAGGAGATACCCCAGGGCCTGGAGTGCTTCTGAGCCCACAGGGGAGCATGAGCGGGGCAGGACAGAGACCAGAAGCCAGATAAGAGGTGAGAGGGAAAGTTCAACTGGATGTTGCCAAGTCACTGGCTGGGGATGGGAAATCTATGGGCGAGCCATGATAGATGGACACAGCCACTCGAACGGAGCAGGTCCAAACGACAGAGGGTCCACTGGATCTAATCATCCTGTCCACAAAGCTCTAGTGACCCCTACATGAGCAAGGCACTAAGGAATGGGACACAGAAATGAGTAAAATGTGGTCTCTGCCTTAAGGAATCTCCTGGGTTAGTGGGAACACTGGCAGAGCTGTGGTCCTATATGCTAAGCACCACAATATGGTTAACATTCAGAGGACAGTTGGGCACACAGGCAGGAGATGTCACCTCAACTCTACTTGGAGCCCAGGAGGGCTTCACAGAGGAGGGGGCACTTGAGCTGGGTCTTGATGGCTGAGAAGGAGTTCCTGGGAAACGTGTTGGACCTGGCAGGGTAGAGCCCTAAGACCCTGTGAAGTCCACGAAATCCATCCCTCTGCTTCCCCAGCTAAACCTCCTCTCCACCAGTCCTACCAATTGTCTCCCTCTCTCCTTGATATCGCCTTTCAAATCATGTCTTTCATCTGAAACACCTTTGAAGCTCCCCAGGCTAGCTCTCTTCCACTGTTCAAAGTAACTCCTGAAAACGCTACCTCTCGGCAGTGAGCAGGCACTCTGATCCGTCGCTGGTGGGAGGTTACACTGGTGCACCCTTTGGGGGAGTAATTTAGAAAACTGTTCCAGAAGTCTTTTTTAAATGACCGTACCTTTATTATTCTAAAAAAAAAAAAAAAAAATCCTGCTTTGGAAATCTATCCCAAGGAAGAGATCCTAAACTTGGAAGGAAAAAAAAAAAAAAAAAAAAGCTTTATGTGTAGTTGTTCACTATATATACTAGTAATGTCAAGGACAACCTAAATGTTTCAATTATAAGGAAAAAAATATTTTAAATTTTTTCATGTGGTGGAATATTATGTAGCAATTACAAAGGGCATTTTCTTAGAATAAGAAAGAGCTCTGGGAAATACTGTGAAATAATAAGTGAAATAAGATTTCAAGATTTGGGGGGCACCTGGGTGGCTCAGTGGGTTAAGCGTTTGCCTCCGGCTCAGGTCATGGTCCCAGGATCCTGGGATCGAGCCCCGCGTCGGGCTCCCTGCTCGGCGGGGAGCCTGCTTCTCCCTCTGCCTGCCACTCTCCTTGTTTGTGCTCTCTCTTGCTATCTCTCTCTATATATATCAAATAAATAAATAAAATCTTAAAAAAAAGATTTCAAGATTTGTAGGCAATATGAGAATAACTATGCGAAAAAAATCTATGCCTTTGGCATCTTGTGGCAGCACTAAGAATGGTTGAGGAGGGCCGTGTACTGCGTGGGGGCGACTGGTAGTGCTCGGTGGTGATGTGCGGAATCACCGGGTCCGATTCGAAGCAGTGGTTCAGTGTGCTGTTAAAACCCCAACTGAAAGCAGCTCTTGCATCAAGGGGGTTTCAAGTGCTCACACCACTGGTACAGCTTGTCTGCCCCCCGTCCCACACTCACCCCACTCAGAGAGTACAGTCTCGGTTCCCCCAAGGCATGGAAGGAGACAGAGTCTACGAGTCAGAGAGAAACGGTAGCAACACAAGGCATTGCTGATGATGGAAATCTCCAACAGGAGCATGTTAGGGACACCCCCCAGAAAGCAGCACCGTCCACAGAAATCGGCAGGTGGAGATTTGACTCTTGGTTTTTAAGCCAGGCATATTTCATGTGTACAACTTAACTGAGTTTGGAGAAAAGTATATGAACCTGGAGGGCAATATACTAAGTGAAACAAGCCAAACACAGAAGAACAGATAGTTCATGACCCCACTTAGAGGCGACATCTAACACAGTCAAAGTCATAGAAGCAGAGAGTGGGAGGGGGGTTGCCAGGAACTGGGAGGAGGAGGGATCAGAGGGTAGAAAGTCTCAGGTTCACAAGATAAACAAATCCTAGAGATCTACTGGACAGCTCTAGGCAGAGCTAACCAAACTGTAGATCTCACGTTAAGTGTTCTTATAACCAAATATATACATAGAGAGAGAGAGAGAGACTCTTAAGAACTTGGAGAAAGTTGCCTAAGCCCGGCTGAACCATCTCACACCAGTTAGAAGGTCTGAGAACTTTTTTTTTAAAAGATTTTCTTCATTTATTTGATGGGGGTGAGGGAGGGAACACAAGCAGGGGAAGCAGCAGACAGAGGGAGAGGGAGAAGAAGGCTCCCCTCTGAGCAGGGAGCCTGATGCGGGGCTTGATCCCAGGACCTTGGGATCATGACCTGAGCTGAAGGCAGACACTTAACCGACTGAGCCACCCAGGCGCTCCGGTTTGAGAACTTTAGTCAGATGCTCCAATACTGAGCTATACAGAACCCCAAGAGAGGGGCAGTCCAGGCCCAAAACACAGGATGCCAACCACCCCTGAACCGGGCCAGTGTCCCACCTTCCTGGTCAAGAGTTCATACCTCTAGTGTTTGTTTATGTTGTGTTTTGGATTAAGTCATGTTGTTATTTTTACCTTGCAAACAGAAAGTAAAGCCTTTCAAGTTCTGGATAGATAGATAGATGATAGATAGATAGATGATAGATAGATAGACAGACAGATAGATAGATAGATAGATAGATAGATAATAGATAGATAGATAGGTAGATAGATAGATAGATAGGTAGATAGATAATAGATAGATAGATAATAGATAGATAGGTAGATAGATAATAGATAGATAGATAGATAGATAGATAGATGATAGATAGATAGATAGATAGATAGATAGATAGATAGAAAAATAATAGATAGATAGATAGATGATAGATAGATAGATAGGTAGATAGATAGATAGATAATAGATAGATAGATAATAGATAGATAGATAGATAGATAGATAGGTAGGTAGATAGATAATAGATAGATAGATAGATAGATAATAGATAGGTAGATAGATAATAGATAGATAGATAGATAGATAATAGATAGATAGATAGATAGGTAGGTAGATGATAGATAGATAGATAGAAAAATAATAGATAGATAGATGATAGATAGATAATAGATAGATAGATAATAGATAGATAGATAGATAGATAGATAGATAGATAGATAGATAGATAGGTAGATAGATAATAGATAGATAATAGATAGATAGATAGATAGATAGATAGATAATAGATAGATAGATAGATAATAGATAGATAGATAGGTAGGTAGATAGATAATAGATAGATAGATAGATAATAGATAGATAGATAGGTAGATAGATGATAGATAGATAGATAGATAGATAGATAGATAATAGATAGATAGATAAATAGATAGATAGATAATAGATAGATAGATAGATAAGAGAGAGATGATGATGATAGGTACTCTGAATTATTAGAGTCAAAATAACGTTCCCTAAAGTGACAAAAACAATCAGAACATAAAAGGGGTCCCCTTACAGACTGTGGTTTTAAAAATGCTTATTCATACTGGGTAGGATGTATTAAAACACCTAGATAAGCAGGAGGGAAAAGGTGGCTAGAGAAATGTATGAGGATGCTAACAGTGATTGACTTTGGGTGATGAAGCTGGGCAATTTGTTGTACCTTCTTTTTCCATTTTTCTGAATTACGCCAATCTTCCTTAACTCTCGTGTATTACTTTCCTATTCTTAAAAGAAAACCTGCGTCTTGGCACAGATGCTGTCACAAGTGAATTGGCAGGGTGGGGACGGGGGACAGTATGGTGCACCAGCACATGGAGTCAATAACAGACAGCTCTCATCATGCCAGAGCTGTCCCCTGCCTGCCCGCACAGCATTGCTGATACTTCATGTCGTTGTGGTACTTGTTCTACTTGGATGTGAGTATTGTGTTCCTCCAGTGCCATCAGCTCAGATGCCTCCGGGGCTAGCAGTTGGTATACTCCTGCCCTCCATCTCTTCAACTCATAACTAGGCTATTCCAGCTGGGAGCTGTGGCAGGTCTATCAGCGGCCAAAATCAGTGGCTCTCCTGGATCCGTGCACCTTGCAATGGATGTTGCTGGCCCCCTCTTCCAAACACACACACACAAACACATCTAAAGATGGTGTCTGTTTCCTCGTGTCCTTGAATCCGGGTTGGCCTTCTGAAATGTTTTGGCCAGTAGAAGGTGACAGAAGTGACAGGGCACTAAGCCTAGGCCTTAAAAGCCCCTCATCTATAAGACAAGGATAATCAAACCCACCTGAGGGTCATCTTAGGGATTAAAGCAAATGTCCCTTGTCTCTTGTAAAGCACCTTATGCAAAGCAGGTACTCAATACCTGTTAGTTTCCTCTCTTTCTTTTCCTTCCTTCTTGAATAGAAATAAATGGTCAGCCTGTATTTATTTATATCAGGGCAAAATCCAAACAACTAACCTCAAAGAGAATGTAGGGGAGAGGAAAGATTTCACAGGGTGTCTGGTTCCTAGAAACATGGTTTTCATTTTGGGAATCGAAACAAATTGATATTTTGAAAAAAAAATTGTGTCTAATTCTTCCCATTTTAGAGATAGAGGAAAACTGACGCCCAGAAAATAAAATGACTTGAACAAAGTCACACAGAGAGTTAAAAGCGGGTCTTGTACTAGAACCCAGTGTATTAATCATTTTCATCCCATGTATCTTCCCAGGTCAAGCATTTCTAATCTGAGCTAAGTTGGCAAAGACTCCTACCTTAGCATCTGGGCTTTTTAGTATCCCAAACCCTGTTGTGAGGAACTTCACTGGATTCTCTGGCTGAAGAGTAACAGAATTATAACAATAATGATGATAAAAGTTACCATATACAGTGATGAGTCCTTACTTTATGCCAGGAATCATTATAAGCATCTTACATGTATAAAGACGTTGAATCTTCTTAACTGTACTATGATGGAAGTATTGTTATCCCATTTTACAGAAGAAGAAACTGAGACAGAGAGGGGGAGTAATGTGCCTGACGTTAGACAGGAAGGCATCCATCTCAAAAAATAATTCTGACAAAACCAATGACCCAGACTTCAGAAAAATTCAGATAGCATCCCAAGTCACTTTTCTGAATCCCAAAGAGAGTTATTAAATCTCTACTCTATGGTCAATGGATCTTACTGAATCTTCACAAGAGCCCTAGGGGGGGAGGTGCCTCTTATTCTCATTGTCACCAGAGGACAGTAAGGCTCAGAAATTTGAACTCGTTCACTCCACTGGCCAGACCATGGAAAAAGAGGGATGGGGACTCACCGCTGTCTAGCTCCACCGGAGGGCAAAGCCTCTGATTCACGAATGAGGCTCTTGAATTCTTCCTTACCTTCCCTCCCAGGCTCTCACTCCTCATCAAAGACCCAGAGTCATCACAGCCTCCCCAGAGCCAAGTCCAGAGACCCCAGAAGGTGGGTCCCATCTTCTCATTCTGTTTTCCCCACCAAGCATTGTGCCTGCTTCCTCCAGGGGTCTGGAGAAGGCTGTTACCGGGACAAGTCCTCCTTCCTCTCGGCACCCTCCTCCTGCCCCAAAAAACCCTGATCCAGCTTGCTTTTTAATGCCTAAGTATGGCCCTTCTCTTAAAACCCCAGGGCTCTAGAAATTTCAGGAGCATCATGAAGCTGAGAGAGGAAATAATCCCCTCTCATTTTACCGAGAGGGAAACTGTAAAGCTCTACGAGAATGCCAGCCCTCTGGCGGCTGACCCTCCACCCTCACTTTTGTTTGGTTGGGTTCTGCTGCTAGGACTGTTGTTTATACCACACACATGAGGACTATATTTGTCTTATATGTTCTCTGCTTGTTTGTTTTGTATCTCATCTGTCAGTACAACCATCAGATAATCAGACATTCAAGCCAGAAGGGCCCTCAAGAATGCATGGGGTACAATGCCTTCATTTCCCTGCTGAGGAGCTGAGTGGAGAAAAAAAGCGAAAACTTGGCCAAAGCCCCCACCCTTGTCCAAAGCTATAGCAGCACTGGAGGGAGCCACGGACCCCTGAGCTATAAGAGCAACCTCTTCCTACTCTACCAAGAGGAGGTGGCAAACTTCTGTCGGCCTCACTTCTAGACTTGTCCAATAAAAGCCAGCTGGTTAGAGTAGAGACCATCATCCGTGCAAAGCGAGCAGACCAGCTCTGAAACTGACAGTTCCAGCCAATGAACTTGTGTGACAGTAAGACAGGTTGGGCAGAGAAATACATGGGTGCAGAGTGAATAAAATTAAAATGATAGCAATAGCTAAAATGGGTTGCGTTCTCAACAGTTGGCATGTACCAACCACTTTGATCCTCCCAACAGTCTATGAGGGGAGCATTATTATTATTATTACCCCTATCTTTTAGATAAGAGAAGCAAGGCACACAGAGATAAAATGTGACTTTGCCCAAAGTCACACAGCCAACAGGTGGCAGAGCCAGGATTCAAGTCCAGACTCTCTGGCTCCAGAGGGCATGCCCATGACCATTGCACCATGCAGTCTGATATGATGATTCTCTTCTGGACGGTCCGCTCCTTGACGGCAGGGGCAATGCCTCATTCACTTGTCTTAGTCCATCCAGGCTGCTGTAACAAAGTATCACAGATCGGGTGGCTTATCAACAACAGAAATCGCTTTCTAACGGTCTGGAGCCTGGAAGTCCCAGATGAGGCTGCCAGAATGGTCACAGGCTTGTGTCCTCACATTATATGGAAGGGGCGGGCTCGCTCCACGGGGCCTCTTTCATAAAGGCATTAATCCCATTCATGAGGCTCCGCCCCCATGACCCAAGCACCTCTCAAAGGCCCCACCTCTTAATACCATCCCACTGGACATTAGGATTTCAACAAGGGAAGGAGGGACCTGAACATTCGGACCATAACACCCTTCTATCCCCCGGGCCCAGCAGGGCATTCCGAACTGAAAATTTATTGGCTTGATTTAAACTGAATTGAAGGCCTTTTATCACATGGTGAGGAGAAAGCTGGCTTAACTGGGGGACCCAGAGGAAGTGGCTTACTCTCAAGGAGGGCGTCTACAAATGGGGGTGGGAGTACTGACCCCATTCTGTTACTGGGATTGTTACTTACGACAATGGTGGAGGAGAACGTTCCTGCACCTGGCACATGCTGAGCTGGCTGTCAGCAGTGATAACTGTTGTTATTAGCGGGGGGAGGGGAAGCAAAACACGAAAATATACCCCAGTGGTGCTCAGAAGAGGTCAAGACAGAGACCCCATCTGCTCACACAGTGGGGAAATGGGGTGCCTGCAGCTGGGCCCAGAGTCAAAAAAGCATTTTAAGCAGGTGACTCACAGATAGAGATGCTCACCCAAGTCTCCGAACCCACACGTGATACACGTGCTGGAGGAGCCCGGCTCTGGGATCCAAGGACAGCTGGATTCCCTGGGCCTGGCTCTGCCACAGTGACCTTGGACAAGTCACTCCGCCTCCCTGGGCCCCAGCTTCCTCATCTATAAAATAAGGAGCTCGAATTAAATGATCTCCAGGCCTCCTTCCAGCTTTAAATAATAATCACACTAAATGACTGGAAACAAAATGTCTTTCAGGCCATCTGGCTGGTTGGTGGGGAAACCAGTGCAGGGCTTTATGCGTCGGGGCTTGGGAACAGGCTCTAAATTGCAATGATAGCTTTGGGGAGGTTTTGCCTATTGTGACAGTAACTCACAGTTCCGTGGTGTTCTATGGCTCACAGCAGCATCCTGCGTGGAGTCTCATATCTTCTATGCAGCGCCCCCCGCCTCCGCCCGCACCCCCGACGCGGGCGGCCGCACTCTGTTCAAGAGGAAGCACCTTCCAAGAGCGGATCGGGAAGTTGTGCAGCAGCAAGTCACGCGGGCCCTGCCGGTTGGTTTAAGGAAAGGGGAGCCTAGAAGTGGGCATTTGAGGGTGGGGCAGTGGCAGCTGGGCTGGGGACATCCCTGTGATCCCCGGGCACTCCCTCCGACCGTCCTAAAATGGCCCAGACACCCTCTCTGCGGTCGGGAAGGAGGGAGATGGGTGCTGGTGACACCAGCCGCCTGTCCCAGGAGAGCCAGGCCTCCTCCGAAGCCCTCCCAGCACCCTTGTCCCTCACCTGTCGTTGCTAATGTCCTGGCAGCAAGGGCATCTGCAGAAGTCCTTCTTCCTGCCTATTCCGGTGCCAGGGCTGGCCTAACAAAGTATTACGGACTGGGCGGCTTACACAACAGTCCAGACACTAGAAGTCCAAGATCAGGGTGTCCAAAGGCTTGCTTCCTCCTGAGGGCTGTGCAGGAAGGCTGCTGCATCCATGGCCTCGGTCACTGTCCTCTCCTTCTCTCTTGTGACATTTTACACTTCCTTCTCTCTATACATCTGTGTCCAGACTTCCCTCTTTATAAAGCACCAGGCCTATTCTGGTAGGGACTTTTTAACTGGATTACCTCCGTGAGACTCTGTTCCAAAGAAAGTCACATTACTTGGGTCAGGACTTCAAGACATGAATTTGGGGGACACAGGTCAACCCACAGCACTGCCAGGAAAGTGGAGACGTCTGGGGGTTGGCCAATGAGCAGTGTCTGTCCCTGAGAGTTGAGGGACTTCCTCAAAAGTAAGTGGCAGCACTGGGATTCAAATTCAGGTCTTGACTGGAGGTTTGGGGGATTCCCTTCTGGAGATTTCCTGCCCCTCTTTTAGCCTCTGGTTGACAGGAGACAGTATTGTATGATGGCTGAGAGAACAAACGAGATTCAGGTTTCCTGGGTGAAAATCCACGCTTGCTGTGTGACCTTAAGCAAGCCGTTTAACCTCTCTGGCTTTCACGAATGAGGAGACTCATTCAAGATGTAACAACTATGAGCTGAGTCCCCTCCTACCTCTGAGGCACTGTTCTGTGCTGACAGTGACATTACAGAAATAAAAGTACCTACTGAGTAGTGTTATCTTGAGGATTTAATGAGACAGCCCAGGTAAATAAAATCCGTAGTTCTACAGTGTTTAGCACTAACAAGCAATCAGGAAATGGTATTATTACCATCAAAGTAATGGTTGTTAGCCATTCTTCCCCTGTCCGTGCCTGGGCGCTCTGGGACTGTGCTTCACAGCACGATCGCTGCGCATGTCAGGACGATGGATGTAGGTCAGCCGTGGACAGTGCGGCTGGGGGGCACAGAAGCTTGCTGCCCAAGATGACCTGGGAGCCGCCTGCTGCTCCCAGGTGAGCTGTGTGCTTGCTGGCCCAGAAGTCTGGAGAAGGAAGCCACGTTTCCCGTGATGCCCCGCAGAGCGGGAACCACGGCGAGGCCGGAGCCAGGAGTCTCCGGCAATGTCACAAGAAAGTGAGCCGGGGCAGGAGGGGGAGCGGGAGTCCCTCTGGGAAGACAGTAATGGGTTGTAAACAATTTTCTTCGAAACACTGGGTTCAGAGTATGGTGTTTCAACAGGAAGAGTTAAGGTCTATATCCCAGTGGGAAAGGCAGGACCAAACGGCCA
>NW_027831845.1:0-2372 GCF_054177405.1 Leptonychotes weddellii
CACTCGAGAGGACTATAACCTGTAAAGATAGGGCTCCTGCTACCATTTATTTATCTTAATAAAAATCTCATTGAGGTATAATTTACATATGGTACAAATCCAAATCCAAATCCAAATGAGTTTTTACAACTGCATCCACCAGTATAATCCCCATTCCTATTAAGATATAGAATATTTTCAATGCCCTGAAAACCTCCCCATTGCTCTCTCCAAGGTACACCTCCTTTCCCCCAAGCCACACACAACCACTGTTCTGATTTCTATCACCATTTACATGTTACCTTTCTAGAAATTCATATGCGTGGAATCACATGTATCTACTCGTTTGTGCCTGGCTCTTTCACTCAACATAATGTTTTTGTGATTTATCCATGTTACTGTTGCCTTTGATTGTTGAATCACATTCTATTGTATGAATACACGTCAATTTGTTTAACCATTCTCTTGTTGGTGGATATTTGGGGTGCTCCCAGGTATTGACTGTTATGAGAAAAGCTATGAGCATTCATGGACAAATATTCCTGTGGGCATGTTTTTATTTCTCTTGGGTAAATAAGCAATGGAATTGTTTGGTCATGGATAGATGCATAATTAACTTAATAATAAACTTCCATAGAGTTTTCCAGAGTGGTCTTACCATTTTACACGCCTACAAGTAATATACAAAAGTTCCAGTTGTTCCATATTCTCGCCAACCCTTGGTGTTCTCAGATTTTTTAACTTTAGCCTTTTGGGCAAATGTGCAATGGTATCTCATTTGGTATATAATGTGCATGACTAATGACTAATGATTTTGAGTCCTTTTTCATGTGGCCATTTGAATGTCCTCCTTTGTGAAGTGTCTAAGTCTAATGTCAATTTTTAAGTTGATTTCTCTTCATTATTGAGAGGTAGAAGTCCTTCATAAATTCTGAATACAAGCTCTTTGCTGGATACCTGTACTGTGAATATTTCTCTCAGTCTGTAGCTTCCTTACTCTTTTTGATAATAATATTTTTAATTTTGATAAAGTCAAAAATATCAGTCTTTCTTCTCACAGATATTACTTTCTGTTTCCTATCTAAGAAAACTTTGTTGACCCAAGGGCCACCTAGGTGTTCTTCTGCTTTCTTCTAGAAGCATTATAATGTGAGTTTTTATGTTTAGATGTATGATCCATCTCAAATTAATTTTTGTGTATGGTGTGAGGTAAAGATCAGTGTTTTTGTTTTTGTTTTTCATATTGATAGCCTATTGTTCCAGAACCATTTGTTGAAATGACTTTCCATTCTCCATTGCATTGCTTTTGTACCTTTGGCAAAAATCATTTGGCCTAATTCATGTGGACCAATCTCTGGACCCTCTATTTGTCTATTTGGTCTGTTCCATTGCTAGATTTGTCTATCCTTTTACAAAATGCCATATTGTTCTGATTATTGTCACTTAATTTAAGAAGTACAAGTCTATCAATTTTTTCTTTTTCAAGAACATTTTAGCCATTGTAGGTCCTTTGTATTTCCATATGAACTTTATAATTGGCTTGTCAGTTTCTGTTCAGATTTTCATTAGGATTGCAATGAAACCAAACTGCAATTCATTCTACAGGTTACTTTGGGCAGAATTGACTTTAGTCTTCCTATTCCTTAATATGTAACACATTTCCATTCATTTAGATTTTCTTTAATTTTTCTCAGCAATGTTTTGTAGTTTTCTATGTAGAGGCTTTTGCATATCTTTCTTTAAATTTTTCTCAAGGTATCTTATATTTTTGGATGCTGTTGCAGATGAAATTTTGCATTTTATTTTCCAGTAGTTCATTGCCAGACTGTAGAAATACTATTGATTTTTGTTATTAACTTCCAATTTCCAGCAACCTTGCTAAATTTGCTCAAACATTCTTATAGTTGGTGAGATTTTTGTTTGTGGGGTCTGGGGGATGGTTACTTTATTTATTAGTATTTTTTTTAAAAGATGTTATTTATTTATTTGAGAGAGAGAATGAGAGAGAGAGCACATGAGAGGGGGGAGGGTCAGAGGGAGAAGCAGACTCCCCGCCGAGCAGGGAGCCCGATGTGGGACTCAATCCAGGGACTCCAGGATCATGACCTGAGCCGAAGGCAGTCGCTTAACCAACTGAGCCACCCAGGCGCCCTATTTATTAGTATTTTCTTTGTACACAATTATGACATCTGTGAAGAAAGAGTTCTACCTCTTCCTTTCCAAATTATCTTCTTTTTCTTTTGTTATTTCAGTGGACTCCATGTACAATGTTTAATGATAGTGGTGAGAAAATACGTTCTTGCTTTGTTCCCATTCTAAGATGGAAATGCCTCCATATTTCATTATTATTATTTTTTTAAGATTTATTTATTTGACACAGAGAGAGACAGCTA
>NW_027831846.1:0-270 GCF_054177405.1 Leptonychotes weddellii
CCAAAGAATTCAATTGATAGTTTCGATCATTTAAAGAATTAAAATCAGAAGCCAAACTTCCTTGACTTCAGATTCATGAAGGTTCTTCCTATTGTTATGGTATGATATACACACAAATTTTTATTATAAAAAATAAAGAGAATATATCAGACTCTTAAATTTCTTTAAATATTATCTTGAATTATTTTCTAGTTCGACACTTGCTGTCAGCCACCAGATGTTTACCCCATGGGCCATGGGAAGAGGACTCGACATACATCCTAAATCCAG
>NW_027831847.1:0-270 GCF_054177405.1 Leptonychotes weddellii
GCAATTTTTTTAAAATGTTCTTTCTGGTACATTAAACTGTAATTCTGAGTTTTTATTAATTCTGGTTGACCTCCCTCATAAGCAGCCTAAGCTCGTAAATCATGCGGATTGAGAAGTCTGCTTTTAAAAAGTCCTGTATTTTGTGGGATGCTTGAGTAAGTTCTGTTGAATTGATATTCCTTTTTTTTTAACTTTTTTTTAAATTTTTTATTGTTATGTTAATCCCCATACATTACATCATTAGTTTTAGATGTAGTGTTCCATGATTCA
>NW_027831848.1:0-270 GCF_054177405.1 Leptonychotes weddellii
ACATGGCCCGGTCTCCAGCCTCCAAGCCTCGGAGCTCTGCTCCGGCCAGACCAGAGCTGGAAGACTGCCGCCAAGGGGATTTCAGCTTGCATTCAGTGAGTTTACAGTTCTCACCACCTGCCCCATCTTACTCCCGAGCTGAGCTGAGAAATAGTGGGTATCACTGCGAAAGGAAAGGGACTTCAGGCCCCCAGAATAATACAGTCTGTCTTCAGCTGCTGGAATGTGCGTATTGAGCTGTGATGGTACAGCTGTCACTTTGAGTTTTGC
>NW_027831849.1:0-270 GCF_054177405.1 Leptonychotes weddellii
CAGTTGGTTAAGCAACTGCCTTCAGCTCAGGTCATGATCCTGGAGTCCTGGGATCGAGTCCCGCATCGGGCTCCTGGCTCACCGTGTAGCCTGCTTCTCCCTCTGACCCTCTCCCCTCTCATGCTGTTTCTCATTCTCTCTCTCTCTCAAATAAAAAAATAAAATCTTTTTTAAAAAAGTATAATATTTTTGGAAGATTTTTGAACAGGAGAGTGCATGATACAAATTATAACTTTAAAGGATCTCTCTGGATGACTGTGTGGAAAAGAA
>NW_027831850.1:0-270 GCF_054177405.1 Leptonychotes weddellii
AGTCATTAATTCTTTCAGGGCTAACTCCAGTTTTGTGAGAAGAAAATATCTTCCACATAAAACTACCAAACTGACATGAGTCCATACCACCAGGGTACAAAAGAAACAGCCACCTGTTATGACCAGTATTAAGTTCTGCTTTTCTTTCTAACAGTTTGTTTGCACACTAAATTTCCATCATTCAGCCAGGCAAGTAATTAAAATACTGTTTCTATGTATTTGTATTTACATAACCTATGGTCACAAACTTATCCTTGAAAGACAGAATCA
>NW_027831851.1:0-270 GCF_054177405.1 Leptonychotes weddellii
AAAGTGATATCTAGGGATCATTAGAGGAGAAAGACTTTTCACTGTACTTCTTGGTGATACTTCATGATACCATTTTTTTTTAAAAGATTTTATTTATTTATTTGAGACAGAGAGAATGAGAGAGAGAGAGCACATGAGAGGGGGGAGGGTCAGAGGCAGAAGCAGGCTCCCTGCCGAGCAGGGAGCCCGATGCGGGACTCGATCCAGGGACTCCAGGATCATGACCTGAGCCGAAGGCAGTCGCTTAACCAACTGAGCCACCCAGGCGCC
>NW_027831852.1:0-270 GCF_054177405.1 Leptonychotes weddellii
TATTTATTTGAGAGAGAGAGAGAGAGAGAGCACGAGCAGGGGGAGGGGCAGAGGGAGAGGCAGACTATCCACTGAGCCCACGGGAGCCTGGTGGACACGGGGCTGGTGCCGGGGACCCTGAGCTGAAGGTGGCTGCTTAACGACGGAGCCACCCAGGCGCCCCCACATGGGAGTCTTTACTCCAGTTAGAAGTTTGACGGGGTGCCATCTGACCTCAACATTGATTACGTAGACATGGGCAGTAAGTTGTGGTCAGAAGTGGTGAGGAGA
>NW_027831853.1:0-270 GCF_054177405.1 Leptonychotes weddellii
GGAAGGAAATCCTGTTACAGGCTACAACATGGATGAACCCTGAAGACACGATGCTTAGTGAAAGAAGCCGGTCACTAAAGGACAACCATTCTAGGACTCCGCGTAGATGAGGTACTAGAGTAGTCAATTCACGGAGACAAAAGCAGAATGGTGGCTGCCCAGGGCTATAGGAGGAGAGAACCGAGGCCTTGCCGAGTAGATACAGAGTTTTAGGGTTACGGGGTAAAGTGTGGATGTTAGCTGTACAGTCATGTGAAGTGTACGTAACAC
>NW_027831854.1:0-270 GCF_054177405.1 Leptonychotes weddellii
AAAGAGAGTAACAGGAGAGCACCCAGGATAGCAGACACGATCTTTTTTGTAATTTATGATTGGAAATCACCTTCTATCACTTCTGCAATAGTACATTTGTTAAAAATGAGTCACTGAATCTTCTTTGCACTCAAGAATATGAACACCATATATTGCATTATTTGTTTCAGAGGTACAGATCTGAGAAGAAGAAGGTAGCTGGAGGGGAAGAATGAAGCGGGGGAAATCGGAGGGGTAGATGAACCATGAGAGACGATGGACTCTGAAAAA
>NW_027831855.1:0-270 GCF_054177405.1 Leptonychotes weddellii
CCTGACTTTGCCTGAGGCAATGGTGCGGGAAGATGAGAATTGCCTGTGCTTCTCCCATTTCCTGAGCATTCGCTCCGGACACACCTGCTTCCCGGGCAGGGCTGCCAGGGGGGCTGAAGCTTCCAGCCCCACTCCCTTACGCCGACCTCCCCCACAGCCTTGGCTAATGGGTGCCATCAGTTCACCACATAGAAACACTCGAAGCCCTGAGCTCACACGTGAAATCCGATGGAGGTTTTCCAAATTTGACAACAACCCTTAAAAAACTGC
>NW_027831856.1:0-2372 GCF_054177405.1 Leptonychotes weddellii
CTCTTTTCCTGACAGATTCTTCTTTTCACTCTGAATTCCCCCAAGACTCCACAATAACCCCCAAACTCTGATAGTCCTTTTACTTGCAATGCTTGCACTCGCTATATTTCTGCCACCATATTCCACAATCTCTCTCTCTTTTTTAAAGAGCCAGCGCATACCAGAGCCTAAGGTTCTTGGAGGAGTTCTACTTCCCAGGAGCCACAGAAGGCTCCTTTGTGGTCTACCTGGAGTCTCAAATCACAGCTTCTAGCTCAGGAATTTGCACGAGAGACCCAATTCCAAAGTGCTCTACAAACGACTCTGACATCTCACCAGCAGGCAGACAGAAGCTGGCAAGGGGGGTTGAGAGAGAACCCCTCGGGTCATGCTGGGAGGAAGGCCGTGGGAACATGGGACTCAAGTCTTGGGCCCAGATGATTCTGATAACCAGGTCTGTGAAAAATGACCGTCTTGGATAAAAATGAATGTACCTATTTTGCTCCTGCTCTAAGCAGCTCGACAGAAGTGGTACTAGGGAGAAGTGAAACTTCATGGGCCTGGAGGTAACTGATACACAGTAGAAAGATCCAATAGAACAAAGCACAATGTCTGTGGCTGTGCAGATGGGAACCAGAAACTGGTGACATTATGGAACCCAAGTTTACGGGGTAGCTTACCGTGTGGTAAGGGTAAAACCCTTTAAGGACTTGGACAAGCCCGTCCCTGGGATGGGATGCCTTGGCTGGTTATCAGGGTGAAAATCAAATTATTTAACAACAGCCACGGCCGGGCATCAGGCCAGCTGGGCCGCAGCCCTGGAGCACGGGCGGGCACGGATCCTCTGGTTCGTGGGGTCATTGGAGGGTCCTGGGTAAGGACCAGGGAGCACTCAGGCGGGTTGGAGCTCAAGGCACGAACTGTATGGTCAACAGGAGAGAAGCGTATTCAGACGCACTAGGAACCATACAGCTGTGCAGGGAGGGTGGGCCTGATGGGTTTCGGAGAAGCCCCGTGGGAGAAAGGGCACTGCTGCTCAGGCCGCAGACACCCAGCTCCGGCTCTGGCCTCCTCTCGGGCCTGGATTCCTGGGGCTGAGAGTGCCAGGACTCTACTTCCCCTTGAGACCTACTCAGGACAGGGGGATCTTGCCAGCTCATGTGGAAAAGATGTCGCTCTTTGACCCTCTGGACTGGCTATTAGGCAATCCAATAGTCCCCCTTCCCGCCCCCAGCTTCATAGACAGGACCAGTGCGCCAGGCCCTGAGCCCGCACGGGGTGCGCTGCCTCTGTTCTCATCTAGCTTCCCCAGCACGCTCCGAGGAAGGTGCTGTTAGCCCTACCTTGTGGAGGAGAAGCCTGGGTTTAGGGAGACTGCTTCTCACACAGGCGCACATGGTGCAGAATCCGCAGGGCCAGGCCTCGGGCGCAGATCTACCTGACCACAGGGCGGCACACGTTCCAGCCGCCCGGGGGCTGGCTCTCACCGAGAGTTAACCAAACTGGCTAAAAGCTTGCTCCGGGTCATGCACTGGACTACTTAATAGCAGAGGCAGGAGTAAGCCCTCAGCTGCCAATTCAGGGCACCCCAGGTCTAGCTGTCACCACCAGTCGGTCAGACGAATAGTTACCAATGGGCTCCTGGGGGCAGGCTCCCATGTGGGGGTGGGAGATGGGGAGGGGGTCTGACACGTGGGGTTTCAGAAGTGGTGGGTATGATCCCCATTACCCCAGGGCCAGGCGAACCCTAACCAAACCAGTCCACAAGGTCTGGGGTGCAGGAGAAGGCAGACAGCTCCTAGGGAGCCTGTAGGGACTCCCTCCCCAGGGCTTCTCAGGGCAGGCCTGGCTGGTGAGGCCACCTCCTCCTCCCCAGAGAGCTGGGTGTATCCATCCCACCAGTTCCTTGCAACACCTGTGTCAGAGCTCCCAACAGCCCGGTGATAGCTTCCAGGGTGTGTGGGCCCTCCCTGAAAGGACACCATTGGGTTGGGGACTTCATGGGACCTCAGAACGTTACCCAGCTAGTCTGAGCAACATCCCAGACCAGGGCACTCCTGGGAGGAGCTACCATGGCTGTTTTCCTTTTTTATCACACAAGCTAGGCGAGGGGTCAGGGCAAGAAGTCCAGCTCTGAGGCACGGAGCCTCGGGGACCTGAGAGGGACAGGAACAGTTCTCAGCTGCTCCATGCCCCCCTTCAAGGTGCTCTGTCCTTTCTGTGGAAGCTCTCCCCCCTCCCAGCCCAGGTTCCAGAGGCTCCACCAGACTAGGGAGGCAGGAACAGGTGCTGACCAGAGGCTCTTCCAGCCCCTCTGAGGGCTGTGGGGAAATGTGGGGACACCCCAGAAGGTGATACCTATCCTGACCAGGGCAACAGGGCACCAGACACCA
>NW_027831857.1:0-270 GCF_054177405.1 Leptonychotes weddellii
GACTTCAGTTTTTTAAGAAATCTGTGTACTAATACACCCACATAGACAAAAGTAAGTAAATTCTCCAAATATCAGATTTTATTGGACATTTGGAATTATGGGTGAGAGTTTTTGTTTTTTGTTTGTTTGTTTTGCTTTTAAAAATAAAATCTATATGGATGGGTATGGCTTTAATAATGTGACAAAAATAAACATTTTTGGGGGGGGGGGAAACTAGTTAATAACCTAAGCCAGTCTCATTCACTTTGCCTAACAAAGGATTCTGTTAAA
>NW_027831858.1:0-270 GCF_054177405.1 Leptonychotes weddellii
CCTGGTCCCAGGGCCCCACCCACAAGGTGTGGATTCAGGGTGAGGAAAGGCCGCCTCCCTGAAATGTCTCAGGTCCCGTGTTTCTTGCCAGTGTTGATGTTTGTGTTAGTGACACGTTCTCACGCCAGCCTGTCATTGCTGGGCTTGGGGAGCGTCACAGAGTGACAGCTCAACACAGGACGCAGTTGTCTGGGAAAGTGGAGTCGCGTTGCGCAGCTCCCCGAGGCACCAGGGTGTTTCAGGAAGGTGTGCACGAGAGCGCCTGGCGCC
>NW_027831859.1:0-270 GCF_054177405.1 Leptonychotes weddellii
GGGTGGCTCAGTTGGTTAAGCGACTGCCTTCGGCTCAGGTCATGATCCTGGAGTCCCTGGATCGAGTCCCACATCGGGCTCCCTGCTCGGCAGGGAGTCTGCTTCTCCCTCTCCCACTCCCCGTTTGTGTTCCCTCTCTCGCTGTGTCTTTCTCTGTCAAATAAATAAATAAAATCTTTAAAAAAAAAAAAAAAAGAAATATATGAGGACCATGTGCCAGATATTGGGCTAAGGACTTTATGTGCATTATCTGATCTGATCATCTCAACA
>NW_027831860.1:0-270 GCF_054177405.1 Leptonychotes weddellii
TAACTGGCATGGAAAGATTAATATCCCTATTATGTAAAGAAACCCCATACATCAAAGAGAAGAGACAAAGAACTCTCTTTTAAAAGGCAGAGGGGCACCTGGGTGGCTGAGCTGGTTAAGCATCCAACTCTTGGTTTTAGCTCAGGTCGTGATCTCATGGGCATGGGATTGAGCCCTGCATCAGGCTCCGTGCTCAGTGCGGAGTCTGCTTCAGATTCTCTCTTTCTCTCTCAAATAAATAAATAAAACCTTTTAAAAAGGATAATAAAA
>NW_027831861.1:0-270 GCF_054177405.1 Leptonychotes weddellii
TAATTAGCCGATGAAAATGTTGTGACCATAAGACCAAGAACCTAATCCTGTATTTCTCCTAGGGGCAACTGTTCAGTATTCACTAATTCAGGATTTGAGGTGTTTTTATAGAACATAACTACCATGAATAATGAGAATTAACTATACATCAAAACAACGTTATACATTACCAGAAGCTCATGACCAGCAGCTTAAGAGGCATTACTAAGCTCTGCCATAGGCACCACCTCTCTGTCTCCATCAATGAAAAGATTAAGTGTGTAGATAAGA
>NW_027831862.1:0-270 GCF_054177405.1 Leptonychotes weddellii
GCTGCTGCTGGAGCTGGCGGAAGAGGATCCATAACTGCATGAGTATGGTCTCCAACAGCGAGCAACAGGCAACAGAGTGCGGCCAGCGGGCAGCATGCGGCACTGACCCGCTGAGTAATCTTGACAGGGTTAAAGATGCACAGTGGATTCCTGCCTGCAAGATAAGGCTAGTATCCTAGACATTTTTAATTCTTTCTTGTTGTTCTTGCCACTCAAGGATATCTATCATTATTATGTCCATTTTTGCCAACATTTCCCCAAGCACAGTCA
>NW_027831863.1:0-270 GCF_054177405.1 Leptonychotes weddellii
AGAACTACGCCGGTTCGTTGGGTGACCAACTCATCCGGGTTCGCCCTGAGTGTTGGGAACCCCTTCATCTTTTTTTTTTTTTTTTAAAGATTTTATTTATTTATTTGAGACAGAGAGAATGAGAAACAGAGCATGAGAGGGAGGAGGGTCAGAGGGAGAAGCAGACTCCCCGCCGAGCAGGGAGCCCGATGCGGGACTCGATCCCGGGACTCCAGGATCATGACCTGAGCCGAAGGCAGTCGCTTAACCAACTGAGCCACCCAGGCGCCC
>NW_027831864.1:0-270 GCF_054177405.1 Leptonychotes weddellii
ATGTCCAAATCATTCATTCAGAATCACTAATTTCAAGTTATAGTGCTTTCATTTTACATTTTTTACCACTGAATTCATCTTTCTTCTTCAAAATTAGTCTAGGACAATAACAGCCCTTATTGCTTTTACAATATTCTGGGAAATAAAATTTTATACAAGGTAGGTCAGGAGTGGACTAAGAAGTTATTCTTTAAACAGAGCATTCTATCAGTTTGATGTTTTAGCACTGTTATGTCCTATCCCTATCCTAATTTAGTGGTCTTCATTGAG
>NW_027831865.1:0-270 GCF_054177405.1 Leptonychotes weddellii
ATTGCATTTTGATTTGTTTCTGCCACTTTTCAGAAGTCATACAACATGCAGAAGATCAAAGCTGCTGAAATAAAGCCAAGCAAACCAAGTGCTTGTAGGTTGGCTGAGGTTTCCAAAGATTGAGGCATTGATTTGTTTACTATTATAATTAATTATTTTGTTGTTTTTACTGTATGTATTTCCACCCCACCTTGTTCCAAAAAAATTTTCAGAATGGGAAATATTCACTGAATTGTGTTCTGTAGAAGAGATTTAATCTCAAATTTCAGG
>NW_027831866.1:0-270 GCF_054177405.1 Leptonychotes weddellii
AACACAGAGTAAAACTGACCCATTTTGGCATGCAGCCCTGAGGTTTGACGCAACGACCTCGTGTCACTGCGGCCACGGTGAGGGTGCAGAGCGGCTCCTCACCCTAAAATCTCCCTCCTCCCGTGACCCACAACCCCTGGCAATGCTGATCGGTTGTCTGTCACTCTAGTTTTGTCTTTTCGGGAGTGTCGTATACACAGAACATACAGTCGGTGACCATCTGAGGCCGCCTCTTTCACTCGCGGTGGTGCCTTTGAGACCCATTAACGT
>NW_027831867.1:0-2372 GCF_054177405.1 Leptonychotes weddellii
ATCTCATTGAGGTTTTGATTTGGATTTCCCTGATGCTGAGCGATGTTGAACACTTTTTCATGTGTCTGTTGGCCATTTGGATGTCTTCTTTGGAAAACTGTCTGTTCATGTCTTCTGCCCATTTCTTGATTGGATTATTCTTTGGGTGTTGAGTTTGATAAGTTCTTTATAGATTTTGGATACTAGCCCTTTATCTGATATGTCATTTGCAAATATCTTCTCCCATTCTGTCAGTTGTCTTTTGGTTTTGTTGACTGTTCCCTTTGCTGTGCAAAAGCTTTTTATCTTGATGAAGTCCCAGCAGTTCATTTTTGCCCTTCCCTTGTCTTTGGCAGTGTTTCTAGGAGGAAGTTGCTGCGGCTGAGGTCAAAGAGGTTACTGCCTGTGTTCTCCTCAAGGATTTTGATGGACTCCTGTCTCACATTTAGGTTTTTCATCCATTTTGAGTCTATTTTTGTGTATGGTGTAAGGAAATGGTCTAGTTTCATTCTTCTGCATGTGGCTGTCCAGTTTTCCCAACACCATTTGTTGAAGAGACCGTCTTTTTTCCATTGGACATTCTTTCCTGCTTTATCGAAGATTAGTTGACCACAGAGCTGAAGGTCCATTTCTGGGCTCTCTGTTCTGTTCCATTGATCTATGTGTCTGTTTTTTTTTTTTTTTTAAAGATTTTATTTATTTGTGAGAGAGAGAATGAGAGACAGAGAGCATGAGAGGGAGGAGGGTCAGAGGGAGAAGCAGACTCCCTGCCGAGCAGGGAGCCCGATGCGGGACTCGATCCCGGGACTCCAGGATCATGACCTGAGCTGAAGGCAGTCGCTTAACCAACTGAGCCACCCAGGCACCCTATGTGTCTGTTTTTGTGCCAGTACCATACTGTCTTGATGATTACAGTTTTGTAATAGAGCTATTTATTTATTTTTGATTACTGATTCAATCTCCTTGCTGGTAATCGATCTATTCAAATTTTCTGTTTCTTCCTATTGAGTTTTTGTAGGCTATATGTTTCTAGGAGTATATCCATTTCCTCTAGGTTGTCCAATTTGTTGGTATTAGTTTTTCATAATTTTCTCTTACAATTGTTTGTATTTCTGTGGTGTTGGTTTTTTCTCCTCTTTCATTTGTAATTTTATTTGAATCCTTTCTCTTTGTTTTTTTAAAATAATTTAATATTTTAATAATGGAGAGAGTGGGGGAGGGGGGGAGAGGGAGAGAGAGAATTTGGAGTAGACTCTACGCTGAGCACAGAGCCTCATGTGTGGGGCCCGATCTCACGACCCCGAGATCATGACCTGAGCTGAAATCAAGAACTGGATGCTTAACCAGCTGAGCCACGCAGGCACCTCTCTCTTTGTTTTTTGATGAGTCTGGCTAGAGGTTTATGAATTTTGTTGATCCTTTCAAAGAACCAGTTGCTGGTTTATTTATTTGTTCTACTGGGTTTTTTTGGTTTCTGTATCATTCATTTCTACTCTGATCTTAATTATTTCCTTCCATCTGCTGGGTTTGGGTTTTGTTTGTTTTTCTTTTTCTAGCTCCTTTAGATGTAAGGTTAGGTTGTTTATTTGAGATTTTTCTTCTTGAGGTAGGTCTATATTGTTGTAAACTTCCCTCCCTTTTTGCTTTTGCTGCATCCCAAAGGTTTTGGACCCTTGTGTTTTCATTTTCATTTGTTTCCATGTGCTTTTTGATTTCTTCTTTGCATTCTTGGTTGATCCATTCATTGTTTAGTAGCATGTTATTTAACTTCCATGTATTTGTGGTCTTTCCAGATTTTTCTTGTGCTTGATTTCTAGTTTTGTAGTGTTGTGGTCAGAAAAGATGCATGGTATGATTTCAGTCTTTTTCAATTTGTTGAGACTTCTTTTTTGGCCTAATATGTGATCTGTTCTGGAGAATGTTCATGTATACTTGAAAAGAATATGTATTGTACTATTTTAGGATGGTATGTTTTATTATTTTTTTTTTTTAAAGATTTTATTTATTTATTTGAGAGAGAGAGAATGAGAGAGAGAGAACACATGAGAGGGGATAGGGTCAGAGGACGAAGCAGACTCCCTGCCGAGCAGGGAGCCCGATGCGGGACTCGATCCAGGGACTCCAGGATCATGACCTGAGCCGAAGGCAGTCACTTAACCAACTGAGCCACCCAGGCGCCCAGGATGGTATGTTTTTTTTTTTTTTTAAAGATTTTATTTATTTGACAGAGAGAGACACAGCGAGAGAGGGAACACAAGCAGGGGGAGTGGGAGAGGGAGAAGCAGGCTCCCCGCAGAGCAGGGAGCCCGATGCGGGACTCGATCCCAGGACTCTGGGATCATGACCTGAGGCTGAAGGCAGTCGCTTAACCAACTGAGCCACCCAGGCGCCCC
>NW_027831868.1:0-270 GCF_054177405.1 Leptonychotes weddellii
CAAGATTTCATTCCTTTTGATGGCTGCATCATATTCCATTATATATATATATATATATACACCACATCTTCTTTATCCATTCATCTGTCAATGGACATCTTGGGATCTGAAGGGGTACGTGCACCCCGATGTTCATAGCAGCAATGTCCACAATAGCCAAACTGTGGAAAGAGCCTTGATGGCTATTTTAAATAAATCACGCCTACCATTAATTGAGTTTTGCCATACTGCTAGGATTCTGTGATTATTCTGTCCTTATTCTCATAAAGC
>NW_027831869.1:0-270 GCF_054177405.1 Leptonychotes weddellii
CAGTGGACAGTAGGGACAAAACCCAACGCTCTCTGGCCCACGCACGTTCTGCCCTGGCCAGGCCCACCCTCACCCTGCTGGGCTAGCGGCACTGAGCCGGCGCCTCCCCGGGGGGGCCCAGGCCCCTCCTGACGCATCCCCGTCCTTCACCCTCCAGCTAGTGGCCACAGGGACCAGCGAAAATTCCTATCTACCCTGGAAGCCCCTGTACCACCCCGCCCCGTATCAGAGCACTCAGATCTCGAGCTGGGCCACGTGCCCCATTAGCTC
>NW_027831870.1:0-270 GCF_054177405.1 Leptonychotes weddellii
CTTTGCATTTTTATGGTTGTACTGTGCTTGAGACTTAACTATTTTCTTGAAATTACACCTCTTTTCATTCACCAAGTCCAATTTTTTCCTAAGTATTTCCTTTTTTTTCTGTTCCTGTGGAATTCGCAGTTCCCACCTGCTCACTGTCTGCCTTGTCCTCTGTATTCTCTTATTAATTCTCTTATTACCCTCCTCTGGTATGGTGTCCTTCTATTACCCTGACTCCAAACTGATCATCACGATCCCAATAATAACTCCACTTTCCACGTA
>NW_027831871.1:0-270 GCF_054177405.1 Leptonychotes weddellii
AAATAAAATAAAATAAAGAACTGTATCTCACTCTTGTAGCTGGCACTGGAGTGTAAGCACACCACGACGACCGAAGTCCTCAGTAGGGCTGATTGCTGTGCCCCAGTGCCAGGTGGTGGGGGGGGGTGGGGATGGGGCAGGAGGGGGAGGAGGCAGGCAGTCCTGGCGGCAGGGGGGACAGTGCTGGGGAGGGGCCGGGGGCTCAGTGAGCACACAGCAAACACGAGGAAGCGTGCACATCCCAAGTGCAACTCCACTAACAAGTCAACC
>NW_027831872.1:0-270 GCF_054177405.1 Leptonychotes weddellii
AGGCTCCACCAGAAGGGCTCACAGAGAGGGGTCCCCTGACCTGGTCCTCTGGAAGGGCCACAGATGGGCCTGGGTCCTGGTCTGTTCGGTCTGGAAGCTCCTCCCTCGTCTGTGCTGAGGTCCACAGCCTAGTGTGATGCTTGTCCCAGATAAATATTTGTAGACATTTATCAAACTAGTGATATTTTACTTGTTATTTCAGATCTCCTAAGGGGATCCTGTTCCATTCCAAAAGAACTCTTTCATTTTGCAGTTTTTATTTTCATTTAC
>NW_027831873.1:0-270 GCF_054177405.1 Leptonychotes weddellii
ACTCATAGCAATTACAGTCCTCATTTCTGTAACTGGCCATGTGGTCGCAGCTGGTATTTATAACCACCTTCTTTTTTTTTTTTTTTTAAGATTTTATTTATTTATTTGAGAGAGAGAGAATGAGAGAGAGAGAACACCTGAGAGGGGATAGGGTCAGAGGACGAAGCAGACTCCCTGCCGAGCAGGAAGCCCGATGCGGGACTCGATCCAGGGACTCCAGGATCATGACCTGAGCCGAAGGCAGTCGCTTAACCAACTGAGCCACCCAGG
>NW_027831874.1:0-270 GCF_054177405.1 Leptonychotes weddellii
CCTAATTGGTGACTCCAACTGACTCTCCAGTATGACCTCATATTGGTTATGAGGAGAGTCTTTTGCTGAAAAGTTTCCCCAGGGCAGCCTTCATGTCTTGGTTTCTCAGACTGTAGATGAAAGGATTTAACATTGGGGTCACTGCGATGTACATCACAGTTATCACTGCATCCTTTAGGCTGTAACTAGTTAGAGGGCGGAAATACATGCCCATGACTGTCCCATAATACAGAGAAACAACTGTGAGGTGGGAACCACAGGTAGAGAAGG
>NW_027831875.1:0-270 GCF_054177405.1 Leptonychotes weddellii
CCTGGTAAGACCCCAACCTGTTTCCCTCGCTCCTGGCCCCATGGCAGAGGGCTGCCAGAAGACATCGGGCTGCAAGGCTGCAGGCCCTATTGTTTCCCCCATAGAGTGAGTCAGGGCCTCAGCATGCTCAGCATGTCCCCGGGGCTACTCTGCCACCCTCTGGAGAGGTGATTTCCAGCTTTCTGCACACTCTTCAAATCGTAGCCCTCCACAGATGCCCTCAAACCATTCTTCACAGAGAAAAGAACAGACTCCAGCCAAGCACCCCTC
>NW_027831876.1:0-270 GCF_054177405.1 Leptonychotes weddellii
AAAAATCAGAAGATAACTCCACAGAACTTTCTAGTTTGTATAGTCCCCCCTCAGGGTCTAACCTCGCCTCTCAGACTATGCCTTCGTGGGCTGAATGCCGTGCAACTGGAAAACTGTGTAGTTCTTCAAACACAGCACTCCATTTCCAGTGCCCTACTCTGAGCATAGCGTTTCTCTGTCTGGAATGCTCGTTTCCTGCACCCCCTCCCTCCACATTATTCAGATAGTCAGCTCAGTAGAACTCTTCAGAATTCTGTGTCTCCTTCACCT
>NW_027831877.1:0-270 GCF_054177405.1 Leptonychotes weddellii
ATATCATTTTTCTGGTACAATCCTCATGAATGGAGAGCTGTACATCAATTTCCTTTTCTCTTTTTATTTTTTTTTTTTTTAAAGATTTTATTTATTTATTTGAGAGAGAGAGTGAGTGAGAGAGAGAAAGAGCACAAGAGGGGGGAGCGGGAGAGGGAGAAGCAGACTCCCCGCCGAGCAGGGAGCCCGATGCGGGACTTGATCCCGGGACTCCAGGATCATGACCTGAGCCGAAGGCAGTCACCCAACCAACTGAGCCACCCAGGCGCC
>NW_027831878.1:0-2372 GCF_054177405.1 Leptonychotes weddellii
ATGGACTTCACAGATATATTCAGAACATTCCATCCCAAAGCAACAGAATACATATTCTCCTCTAGTGCCCATGGAACATTCTCCAGAATAGATCACATCCTAGGTCACAAATCAGGTCTCAACTGGTACCAAAAGACTGGGATCATTCCCTGCCTATTTTCGGACCACAATATTTTGAAACTAGAACTCAATCACAAGAGGAAAGTCGGAAAGAACTCAAATACATGGAAGCTAAAGAGCATCCTACTAAAGAATGAATGGGTCAACCAGGAAATTAAAGAAGAATTAAAAAAATTCATGGAAACCAATGAAAATGAAAACACAACTGTTCAAAATCTTTGGGATGCAGCAAAGGCAGTCCTAAGGGGAAAGTATATAGCAATACAAGACTTTATCAAGAAACAAGAAAGGTCTCAAATACACAAACTAACCCTACACCCAAAGGAGCTGGAGAAAGAACAGCAAATAAAGCCTAAATCCATCAGGAGAAGAGAAATAATCAAGATCAGAGCAGAAATCAATGAAATAGAAACCAAAAGAACAGTAGAACAGATCAACAAAACTAGGAGCTTGTTCTTTAAAAGAATTAATAAGATTGATAAATCCCTGGCCAGACTTACCAAAAAGAAAAGAGAAATGACCCAGATAAATAAAATCATGAATGAAAGAGGAGAGATCACAACCAACACCAAAGAAATACAAACAATTATAAGAACATATTATGAGCAACTCTATGCCAGCAAATTAGATAACCTGGAAGAAATGGATGCATTCCTAGAGATGTATAAACTACACAAACTGAACCAGGAAGAAATAGAAAACCTGAACAGATGCATAACTACTAAGGAAATTGAAGCAGTTATCAAAAATCTCAAAACAAACAAGAGCTCAGGGCCAGATGACCTCCCAGGGGAATTCTACCAAACATTTCAAGAAAAATTAATACCTATTCTTCTGAAACTGTTCCAAAAAATAGAAATGGAAGGAAAACTTCCAAATTCATTTTATGAGGCCACCGTTACCTTGATCGCAAAATCAGACAAAGACCCCATCAAAAAGGAGAATTACAGACCAATATCCCTGATGAACATGGATGCAAAAATTCTCACCAAAATACTAGCCAATAGAATCCAACAGTACATTAAAAGGATTATTCACCGGGGCACCTAGGTGGCTCAGTCATTAAGCATCTTTCTTTGGCTCAGGTCATGATCCCAGGGTCCTGGGATCGAGCCCCGTATCGGGCTCACTGCTCCGCAGGAAGCCTGCTTCTCCCTCTCCCACTCCCCCTGCTTGTGTTCCCTCTCTCGCTGTGTCTCTCTGTCAAATAAATAAAATCTTAAAAAAAAAAAAAAGGATTATTCACCATGACCAAGTGGGATTTATTCCTGGGCTGCAAGGTTGGTTCAACAACTGCAAATCAATCAATGTGATACAATACATTAATAAAAGAAAGAATAGAACCATATGATCCTCTCAATAGATGCAGAAATTGCATTTGACAAAGTACAGCATCCTTTCTTGATTAAAACTCTTCAGACTGTAGAGATAGAAGGTACATTCCTCAATATCATAAAAGCTATCTATGAAAAACACACAGCAAATATCATTCTCAATGGGGAAAAACTGAGAGCTTTCCCCCTAAGGTCAGGAACACAGCAGAGATATCCACTATCACCACTGCTATTCAACATAGTATTAGAAGTTCTAGCCACAGCAATCAGACAACAAAAAGAAATAAAAGGCATCCAAATTGGCAAAGAAGAAGTCAAACTCTCACTCTTTGCAGATGATATGATACTTTTTGTGGAAAACCCAAAAGACTCCACCCCAAAACTGCTAGAACTCATACAAGAATTCAGTAAAGTGGCAGGATAGAAAACCAATGCACAGAAATTAGTTGCATTTATACACCAACAACAAGACAGAAGAAAGAGAAATTAAAGAGTTGATCCCATTTACAATTGTACCCAAAACCATAAGATACCTAGGAATAAATCTAACCAAAGAGGCAAAGGATCTGTACTCAGAAAACTATAAAATACTCATGAAAGAAATTGAGGAAGACACAAAGAAATGGAAAAACATTCCATGCTCATGGATTGGAAGAACAAATATTGTGAAGATGTCAATGCTACCTAGAGCAATCTACACATTTAATGCAATCCTTACCAAAATACCATCTACTTTTTTCAAAGAAATGGAACAAATAATCCTAAAATTTATATGGAACCAGAAAAGACCCCGAATAACCAGAGGAATGTTGAAAAAGCAAAGCAAAGCTGGTGGCATCACAATTCCAAACCTCAAGCCCTATTACAAAGCTGTCATCATCAAGACAGTAGGGTACTGGCACAAAAACAGACACATAG
>NW_027831879.1:0-270 GCF_054177405.1 Leptonychotes weddellii
CATATGTCACAAATACCCACATTTTTTACCTGTCTTATATGGCAGAGGATGGAACATCATTCCTTATCCAGTGGGTTAGAATCTATTACTATCTATTACTATTATTCCTTCCTATGCTCCAGTTCTCCCAAATTTTGCCAGTAGGGGCCCCTTCATTGTGGTCTTTGTGTGTTTTTGACATGTTCCCATTCTTATTGGAGCATTTCTTTGTCAGCACAAGAAGATGTTCTGTGCTCATCTTGTATTCTCTGAGCCATTTCATGGGCTCAG
>NW_027831880.1:0-270 GCF_054177405.1 Leptonychotes weddellii
GGCCTGACAGTAGCATCTGGGTCAGGGGACACGAGTCAGGGATTCAAGAAAAGGATTCTGCTACCTGGCTCGCACCTGCCCCTGCGGGGCGGGCTGGGCAGGATGCTCGCGCTCTTCTGGCCACACCTCCTCTACCTGCGCTTGCTCGCAAGCCCTCCTGCGCCTCGACGTGCCCACCCTCGCCGTCTTCTCGCCCATCCCCCATGGTAGTTCTATTTTTAATTTTTTGAGGACCTCCATACTGTTTTCCATAATGGGTGTACCAATTTA
>NW_027831881.1:0-270 GCF_054177405.1 Leptonychotes weddellii
AAGCAGTGTAGAAAAGGGGATGAAGTCAATACCCTCTGAGTTTGGGGCTCCAGGGATCAGGAACCAGACCCGGGAAGGTAAAAGGTGGGAGGGAAGGTATAGATAAAGGAACATGAGATAAATTAAATTAGAGCAAGTCTAAACATTTTATTTGGTAAAATTTTCTTCTCTGTCTGCAAAAGGAAAAATTATTAATCTACAAAATATTAAGAAAGAAGTCCTAATGCCTTCTTGCCAGGTGCCTGAGAAATAGTACACATTTATTCTTAG
>NW_027831882.1:0-270 GCF_054177405.1 Leptonychotes weddellii
CCAAAAGGAAACTCTCAACAAGGAAGCCACGGGAACTTGGAAAAATAGACCCAACACAGAAGTGAGACAACAGAAATTCCCAGAATAGCAAAAAAGAATTCTCAGCTTGCAAAGCAACCTACACCGATTATTTAGGTAAATCTCACAGCAACATTACCTATTATGCTAAAACCTGGATACAATTTCTTTGTTCAAAAGGGAAATATCTGATCAACCTTTGTAAAATAATACAACAAAATACAAAATAACTCTAAAAAATTGGAGGCCTGA
>NW_027831883.1:0-270 GCF_054177405.1 Leptonychotes weddellii
ACTCCACGACTTCCTACCTAAGAGGCTCAGAAACTTATGTGGTGCCTGGGTGGCCCAGTCGCTAAGCGTCTGCCTTCGGCTCAGGTCATGTTCCCAGGGTCCTGGGATCGAGCCCCGCATCAGACTCCCTGCTCAGCGGGAAGCCTGCTTCTCCCTCTCCCACTCCCCCTGCTTGTGTTCCCTCTCTCGCTGTGTCTCTCTCTGTCAAATAAATAAATAAAATCTTAAAAAAAAAAAAAGAAACTTAGTTTAACATCTCTAAACCTCCAT
>NW_027831884.1:0-270 GCF_054177405.1 Leptonychotes weddellii
CAGATATTTGTACACCCATGTTCATAGCAGCATTACTCACACTAGCCGAAAGATGGAAGCAACCCAAGTGTCCATTGACAGATGAACAGATAAACAAAAACGCGGTCTATACATACAATGGACTATTAGCCTTAAAAAGGAAGGGATTCCAATCAAGAAATGGGCAGAAGACATGAACAGACATTTTCCCAAAGAAGACGTCCAAATGGCCAACAGACACATGAAAAAGTGCTCAATATCGCTCGGCATCAGGGAAATCCAAATCAAAAC
>NW_027831885.1:0-270 GCF_054177405.1 Leptonychotes weddellii
CCGCTCAGGTCATGATCCCAGGGTCCTGGGATCGAGCCCCGCATCGGGCTCTCTGCTCAGCGGGGAGCCTGCTTCTCCCTCTGCCTCCCTCTCCCCCTGCTTGTGTTCTCTCTCTCTCTGACAAATAAAATATTTTTTATTTTATTTTATTTTTTTTAAAGATTTTTATTTATTTATTTGAGAGAGAGAGAATGAGAGAGAGCACATGAGAGGGGTTAGGGTCAGAGAGAGAAGCAGACTCCCCGCCGAGCAGGGAGCCCGATGCGGGAC
>NW_027831886.1:0-270 GCF_054177405.1 Leptonychotes weddellii
ATAAACATGTTTGTATTCCTCACATTAGTAACTCCCACCCTAAAGATTATTCTAAACATGAAATAGGATGGTATAGCTTTTATAATGGAAGATGATGTCATGTCATTTATAATAGTGAAAATTTAGAAATCTCTAACATGGTCAACAATAGGAGGATGTGAGGCGGGGAGGAGGAGCAAGATGGCAGAGGAGTAGGAGACCTAAATTTTGTCTGGTCCCAGGAATTCAACTAGATAGGGATCAAACCATTCTAAACACCTATAAACTCAA
>NW_027831887.1:0-270 GCF_054177405.1 Leptonychotes weddellii
AACACTTCATCTAGAACTAATGATGTAATGTATGGGGATTAACATAAGAATAAAAAAAAAAAGAAAGAAAGAAAAAAGACACTCAATAGAGGCAGCTTTTTTATTTTAAAGATTTTATTTTTTCTTTAAAGTAATCTCTCCACCCAATGTGGGGCTTGAACTCACAACCCCAAGATCAAGAGTCACAGGCTCTACAGACGGAGCCAGCCAGGCGCCCTTAGAAGCAGCTATTGATGTCTGTGTTGTGCTGGGTGGTCGTCCAGCGTGCAT
>NW_027831888.1:0-270 GCF_054177405.1 Leptonychotes weddellii
GTGCTTGGAAGGTTGAGAGGAGCAGGAATCCTGCCAGGCAGAGGTGGGAATCAAAAACAGTTCCTAAAACAACCTAATAGTTGGGGCGGGAACAGAGAAGACAGTGGAAACCTAAGTTCCCTCTCAAAAGACGGGGTCCCTCATCTCTGTGGCGCCCTCACCACCCGTCTCTGAGACAGAACACAGCATCCTTCTGTCCGTGAGCTGTCGGATCCCCTCCCTAGTTAGGGGGCCCCGGGCCGCGGAGCTCCTGCCGCCCCCCGCCCCCCA
>NW_027831889.1:0-2371 GCF_054177405.1 Leptonychotes weddellii
GAGCGGGGAAGCCAGCTGCAGAGACGGAGCCAAGGAGTGGGCTCTCAGCTCGGGGTTGCCATAAACCATGATCCGCGGCACAGTCGGGCCACTGCTCTTCCAGCAGGGACCCAACAAGTGGCAGATCCGGGGAGACTCACCTTCCTCCCCCCAGAGGAGTGGCATGGGAATGCACCACAGGGATCTGCTGGGTTTGGAGACTCCACACGGGGTCGGGTGCCAGAGATAGAAACGCGAGGTCACAGGCCAGGTGAGCACGGAGTGCGGCTGGGGACTGGGGAGATGGGAGTGACTGACCGCTTTTCTCGGGGGCGCACTGAGGAGCGGAGCCCCAAGTTCTTGGCTCCTCTGGGGCGGAGATTGGGAGGCCGCCATTTTCACTCTCGGCCTCCAAAGCTGTACAGAAACCTTGCAGGGAACAAAAGCTCCTGAGAGCAAACCCCAGCAGATTACTTAGCCCTGAACAGCAAGGGCGGGGCAATTCCGCCTCAGGCAAAGACATTTGGGAACCACAGCAACTGGCCCCTTCCCAGAAGATCAGCAAGAACAGCCAGGCAAGACCAAGTTTACCGATCAATGAGAACAGCAGAACTCCAGCGCTAGGGGAATACTGCACATAGAATCCATGGCTTTTTTACCATGATTCTTTAGTCTTTCAAAGTTATTTTTTTTAACTGTCTTTTTTTTTTTAATTTTTCTTTTTCCCTTTTTCAACCAACATCTTATCAATCCCTTTTTTAAAAAATATTTTTTATTTTTCATTTTCAGAGTCATACTCTATCCCTTCATAGTAGTTACCCTTATTTTTGGTATATATATATAGGTTGTTCTCTCTTTAAAATTTTGGGATACAGTTTCTTCTAACAGATCAAAATATACCCTAAATCTCTAGTGTATGGCTTTGTTCTAGTCTCCTGCCTGATCACATTCCCTCCCTTTTTTTTTTTTAAATCCTCTTTCTTTTTTCAACCAACTTATCTTATCAATTCCTTTTATAAAATCTTTTATAATTTTATCTTTACAGTCATATTCCATCCCTTCATCATATTAACACTTATTTTTGTACATATATAAGTTTTTCTTTCTTTAAAATTTTGGGAGGCACTTTCTTCTAACAGACCAAAATACGCCCCAAATCTAGTGTGTGGCACTGATCTATGCACCAGCCTGATCATACTTGATCATATTCTGTTTTTTTTTGTTTTGTTTTTATCTTTTTTAAAAATTTTTTTCTTTCTTTCCCTTTCTTTTCCCCTGGTTTCAGGTCTTTTCTGATTTTTCAGTGTATATTTTCTGGGGACATTATTACCCTGTTAGCATTTTGTTCTCTCATTCATCTATTCTCCTCTGGACAAAATGACAAGACGGAAAAAATCACCTCAACAAAAAGAACAAGAGGCAGTACCGACTGCTAGGGACCTAATCAATACAGACATTAGTAAGATGTTGGACCTAGAGTTCAGAATGATGATTTTAAAGATACTAGCTGGGCTTGAAAAAAGCATGAAAGTTATTAGAGAAACCCTTTCTGGAGAAATAAAAACTAAAATCTAACCAAGTCAAAATCAAAAAGGCTATTAATGAGGTGCAATAAAAAATGGGGGCTCTAACTGCTAGGATAAATGAGGCAGAGGAGAGAATTAGTGATACAGGAGACCAAATGATGGAAAATAAAGAAGCTGAGAAAAAGAGAGATAACTACTGGGTCATGAGGGCAGAATTCAAGAGATAAGTGATACCATAAGACGAAACAACATTAGAATAATTGGGATCCCAGAAGAAGAAGAAAGAGAGGGGCAGAAGGTATATTGGAGCAAATTATAGCAGAAAACTTTCCTAATTTGGGGAAGGAAACAGGCATCAAAATCCAGGAGGCAGAGAGAACCCCCAAAATCAATAAAAATAGGTCAACACCCCAACATCTAATAAAACTTATGAGTCTCAGAGACAAAGAGAAAATCCTGAAAGTAGCTCGGGAGAAGAGATCTGTAACCTACAATGGTAGAAATATTAGATTGGCAACAGACCTATCCACAGAGACCTGGCAGGCCAGAAAGGACTGGCATGATATATTCAGAGCACTAAATGAGAAAAGTATGCAGCCAAGAATACTAGATCCAGCTAGGCTGTCACTGAAAAGAGAAGGAGAGATAAAAAGCTTCCAGGACAAACAAAAACTAAAGGAATTTGCAAACACGAAACCAGCCCTACAGGAAATATTGAAAGGGGTCCTCTAAGCAAAGAGAGAGCCTAAAAGCAACATAGACCAGAAAGGAACACAGACAATATACAGTAACAGTCACCTTACAGGCAATACAATGGCACTAAATTCCTATCTTTCAATAGTTACCCTGAATGTAAATGGGATAAA
>NW_027831890.1:0-270 GCF_054177405.1 Leptonychotes weddellii
AGGCAGGAAAAGAAAAGGTGAATTCCTTCTTCTTTCACCTCTTGTACTATTCAGACCCTCAATGGATTGGATGATGACCACCATTTGGAAAGGCAATCTACTGAGTCCAGTGATTCAAATACTAATCTCTTCCAGAAACATCCTCACAGACACACCCAGACATAATGTTTAACATGGCCACCCTGGGGCCAGCCAACTTTATACAAAATTAGCCACTACAAGGCTTCATTTTTTAAAAATTTTTATTGTTATGTTAATCACCATACATCA
>NW_027831891.1:0-270 GCF_054177405.1 Leptonychotes weddellii
ATTATAGTTATTTTATGGTAAGTTTTATTGTCTGGTAAAGCAATTCTTTTTCAAAAAATTTTTCGCTATTTATAGACATTAGTTTTTCCACAGGACCTTTAACATAATTTCTTCCTGGTTCCAAAAATCCCAATTTGGTTCCTGGTGGGAAGTGCATTACATTTATTTAGATCTTATTATATATGTATTTTTTTTTTTTTATTTTATCTACGATGAATTTTTTTTTCTTTTTTTTATTCTTATGTTAATCCCCATACATTACATCATTAG
>NW_027831892.1:0-270 GCF_054177405.1 Leptonychotes weddellii
CCTGGTTGTAGAGATGGCAGGTGAAGATCCAGTGGTGACAGACATTGGAGAGCAGAAGGCTAAAGAGTACATGACATTGAGGATCAGGCTGACCTTGGTAAAAAATATGCCTCTAGCTGTGTGACCTCAAGCCAGTTTTTCAACCTCTCTGTGTTGGAGCTTCATCTTGTCCCATAACACCAGGTGAATGATACGTACCATTCAAGGGTGCAGACAAGATAACAGGAGAAGGCACAGGTGACCCACGAGGGAGGCATATGGGACCTTACC
>NW_027831893.1:0-270 GCF_054177405.1 Leptonychotes weddellii
ATGACCTGAGCTGAAGGCAGATGCTTAATGACTGAGCCACCCAGGCGCCCGGTGGAGGCCAGATTTATCAGCTCTCCCCACCCGTTACTCTTGGCATTAACTTTTCAAACACGTTTGATAATTGTCTAGACTTCCAGAGATTAGTTTGAAGAACAATGGTCTAATCTGTCATATAGAATTTATATGCACCATTTTTTTTAAAGATTTTATTTATTTATTTATTTGAGAGAGAGGAAGAGCACAAGGGGGGGAGCGGGAGAGGGAGACGCA
>NW_027831894.1:0-270 GCF_054177405.1 Leptonychotes weddellii
TATTTATTTGAGAGAGAGAGAGAGAGAGAGCACGAGCAGGGGGAGGGGCAGAGGGAGAGGCAGACTATCCACTGAGCCCACGGGAGCCTGGTGGACACGGGGCTGGTGCCGGGGACCCTGAGCTGAAGGTGGCTGCTTAACGACGGAGCCACCCAGGCGCCCCCACATGGGAGTCTTTACTCCAGTTAGAAGTTTGACGTGGTGCCATCTGACCTCAACATTGATTACGTAGACATGGGCAGTAAGTTGTGGTCAGAAGTGGTGAGGAGA
>NW_027831895.1:0-270 GCF_054177405.1 Leptonychotes weddellii
GACTTCAGTTTTTTAAGAAATCTGTGTACTAATACACCCACATAGACAAAAGTAAGTAAATTCTCCAAATATCAGATTTTATTGGACATTTGGAATTATGGGTGAGAGTTTTTGTTTTTTGTTTGTTTGTTTTGCTTTTAAAAATAAAATCTATATGGATGGGTATGGCTTTAATAATGTGACAAAAATAAACATTTTTTGGGGGGGGGAAAACTAGTTAATAACCTAAGTCAGTCTCATTCACTTTGCCTAACAAAGGATTCTGTTAAA
>NW_027831896.1:0-270 GCF_054177405.1 Leptonychotes weddellii
GGAGGTCTCCCTTATTCTCTCTAACCAAAGGAGACGGATCAGCCATGTCAGGTGTTGGTAGAAGAGCATTTCCCTGGAATGTCAGCCCATGAGGGTAGGGAATTTTGTCTGTTTGTTCACTGCTCTATTCCCTGGGCCAAGAACAGTGCCTGACATATAGTACATGCTCAATAAGTATCTGCAATATCTGCTGAGTGATAGATTAAGTTAACTCTAAGGAGGGCAAGGGCTCAAAAGGCAGGAAAGAGTTTGGGGTAGAAAAAGAGAAAA
>NW_027831897.1:0-270 GCF_054177405.1 Leptonychotes weddellii
AATGGCCTTAAATAGTTCGTGTTGTCAGAGGGTCACAGATCCATGAAGGATTTCCCCATGGGTCCCCCAGTACGAATGCTCATCCTTCAAGAGAGTTAACGGTGCACATTCGATTTTTATGTAAAGTAGCAGCATGTTATTCATATTTTTCATGAAGTGTTTTTTATTGAAAAATACATGATGGATAACTTCTTTTTTTCTTTCTTTCTTTTTTTTTTTTTATTCTTATGTTAATCCCCATACATTACATCATTAGTTCTAGATGAAGTG
>NW_027831898.1:0-270 GCF_054177405.1 Leptonychotes weddellii
CCTCTCCACAGCCACCCTGTGGAAATCTGTTAGCCTATGGGACTGAATATTCTAAGAAATAACTTTCCAAGGGGCGCCTGGGTGGCTCAGTTGGTTAAGCGACTGCCTTCGGCTCAGGTCATGATCCTGGAGTCCCGGGATCGAGTCCCGCATCGGGCTCCCTGCTCGGCAGGGAGTCTGCTTCTCCCTCTGACCCTCCTCCCCCTCATGCTCTCTGTCTCTCATTCTCTCTGTCTCAAATAAATAAATAAAATCTTTAAAAAAAAAAAA
>NW_027831899.1:0-270 GCF_054177405.1 Leptonychotes weddellii
CAAGGAGCCCAGAACAAATACACCAACTTCAAGACCACTTCTGGAGACTAAAAGACCCCTCTTCCTTCCATCATTAAGCATTGGTAGACAGTTACATCCCACTAGTAATGAGTTAAGTAGCTGTCACCTGGATAAGCAGAGAATATGCCCTTGTGCAGCCTAGAAATTCTTCTGAGTGCTGAGAAGGAACTTGCTGGAATGTAGCTGTCACCCAGGAAGCAGCGTTTAAGGACCACCTGGCAGTGTGAGGAACAGAGAGATAACAGAACA
>NW_027831900.1:0-2371 GCF_054177405.1 Leptonychotes weddellii
AGGTTTAGCGGGAAATCTCATGAGGTTTGGCTGGAAATCTCACGAGGATTGGTGGTAAAACTCGTGAGGTTTGGTGGGAAAACTCACGAGGTTTGCCCGGAAAACTCACACGGCCTTGTGGGAATTCTCAAAAGGGTTGTCAGGAAACCTCACAAGGGTTTTCATGAAATCTGAGGACATTTTTTGGGAAATCTCACGAGGTTTGGTGACATAATCTACGAGGTTTGGCAGGATAGCTCACTCAGTTTGGCAGGAGAGCTCAGGAGGTTTGGTGGGATATCTCCCCAGGTTTTGCGGGAAATCTCCCCAGGTTTGGCGGGAAATCTCCCCAGGTTTGGCGGGAAATCTCCCCAGGATTGGGGGAATTCTAACCAGGTTTGGCATGAAATCTCACCAGGATTGGCAGGAAATCTCATTAGGATTAGCAGGAAATCTGCCCTGGACTGGGGGAAATCTCACTAGGTCTGGCGGGAAAGCTCAACAGGTTTGGTAGGGAAATCTCAAAAGGTTTGGCGGGAAATATCATGAGGTGCGTTTGGAAATCTCAGATATTTGGGCTGGTAATCTCACGAGGTTGGGCTGGAAATCTCATGAGTTTTGACGGGAAGCATCTCGAAGTTTGGCGGGAAAAATCACGAGGTTTGGCGGGAAAACTCACGAGAGTTAGCGGGAAAACTCACGAGGGTTGGTAGGAAAATTCAAGGAGGGTTGGCGTGAAATCTCACGAGGTCTCAGGAAATCTCACGAGCTTTTTGGGAAATCTCACGCAGCTTTTTGGGAAATCATAGGAGGTTTGTAGGGATATCTCACGATGTTTGTTGGTATAACTCATGAGGTTTAGCGGGATACCTCACGGTGTTTAGAGGGATATGTCCCCAGGTTTCTGGGGTATCTCCCCAAGTTTGGTGGGAAATCTCCTCCGGTATGGCCAGAAATGTCACCAGGTTTGGCAGGATATCTCACAATGTTCGACTGGGAATCTCATCAGGTTTGGAGGGAATTCTCACCAGGTTTGTCAGGGAATCTCACGATGTTTGGCGAGAAATCTTAAGAGGTTTGGCGGGAAATCACTCGTGTTATCTCGAGAAATCTCTCGTGTTCTGGCAGGAAATCTCACGAGGTTTGGCGGGAAATCTCACATATTCGGACTGAGTCTGCCTAAATTTCAATAAGATCTGGTGGGATCTGCATGAGATCTCACAAGAGCTGGGCTGTCATCTCACGAGATTTATCCCCAAATAACCTGAGGTCCGGGGAAGGCAAGAGGTATATCTTCTTCGTTTCTGGGGTGTTGTGTGCCTAATACAGAGAGCGTTAAGGTTTTGAGAGCTGGGGAAAGCCCTCAGGGCCCTGCCTCTGTTCTCACCGTCCTGCAGTGGGCACTTTTGCTTCCCGTTTCCCCTCCTGCTCTCCAGTTCCGGTCACCTCGGCATGAATGTGAAGGAGCATTCACCTGGCCCATTCATCCTGAATCCAAGCTCCTTTCTTACCTGCCTTAGAGCCAGGATGCTGAAACAACAAGGGGTTGAGGGAGACACACATTGTGTCCTCCGGAAGGGCATGCCTGGGACCAATTAGGAAAGTAGAATTCTGCCCAAACCTTCCATGTGTGTTCACTACTGACACTGGGGGCACAGCAATCCCTGCTACGTATGGGTTCAAAGATCCGCCCAAGGGCCAGGAAGTTTCCCACAGGTGCAAATGGCATTTGGCCCAAGATCTCAATAAATGGGCCACGATCTCCAGAGATTTGATTGAGATCTCACAAGATCTTCCCCAAGATCATGGGATGTCTGGCTAAAGAAGAGGTATCTTTTCTTTTTCTTTTTCTGGGTGGCTAGGCGATTAATAGAGTCAGCCTTAAAGTTATCAGGGCGTGCTAACTTCTCGTGCTTGGGGTGGCACATTGCTTCTCCCTTCTCTCACTGCATTGCCCATTCCGTCGTTTGGGTTTAGTTTGAGAGGGTTCAGCAGGCCTGCTCATTCTGTTTTCAGGGCTCCCTTATTACCCCCTCATCCAGGATGTTGCGATACCAAGGATTTAGGTGGGAGACAAATTGTTTCTTCCCTCATGTCGTGCCTGGGAGTATTGCTACAACTGGAGCTATTGGACGTTGTGCACACTTCTAGCATGTGCCATCCCTATCCACCTACGTGGCGAAAAGCAGTCTGTGCTGGGGAGGGGATCATTTCCCCCACCCCACGGCCCCCAGAGGCTGGGTGATTGGTCACAGATGCATCAAGTTTGGGCCATAGATGACAAGAGCTGAGCCTGAGATATCACAGGATTTGGGTGAGATGTCACGAGGTTGGGCTCGAAATCTCCGAGGTGTGGGTGAAATCTGACCGGGTTGGGCCAGAAATCTCCTGA
>NW_027831901.1:0-270 GCF_054177405.1 Leptonychotes weddellii
CTCTCTCTAAAACAAATGAATCTTTAAAAAAACTAAAAACTTCTTTTAATCATTAAGACAGTAGAAAGGCAAGCCCACAAAATGGAAGAAAACATTTGTCTACACAAATGACTTTTATCTAGAATATATAAAGAAAAATACACATGAGGTATAAATGAGAAATGGCAAATACACAGAAACTTCACAAAAGAGGATATCCAGATGGCTAGTAAACATATGAAAAGATGTTCAACTTCATTAGTCATCAGGTAAATGCAAATTTAAACCTTA
>NW_027831902.1:0-270 GCF_054177405.1 Leptonychotes weddellii
CAAATTCGCTGTAAACACTCCCACTCATACGGCTTCATAGGTTAGTTCCTTGTTTGGTATGGGGAGAAGGGTCTAGAAGTCAAAGTGTGAAGATTTGGAGTGGATTTCTCCCCCACCTTTCTACTGTGTGAGCAGGCGTAAGTAAGCTAATCCCTGAGCTCCAATTTTGTCATCTGTGAAAAATCACAAACATGAGGATCAAATTAATAATGTGTGTTAGGACGTAAGATGCATTGCAAACCGTAAATCACACTGCATGGGAGAAGTTGC
>NW_027831903.1:0-270 GCF_054177405.1 Leptonychotes weddellii
CCACAGAGTTTGGCCTGTGTTATCTCAAACTGCTCTAGTGATTTGTCAGTGTGGACATTCACTGAGTATTCGGTGTCTCTGCAAGCACTGTACGGGATGTAGGGAACGTTCTGCTAGCTATGAAGAAATGTATCATCTTAGCTAGCATGTTACCTGCTAGCTACTACCCCAGTTCCTTGCATCACAGCAAGTTTAGGGGGTACCTAGGATTATCATCCTCCGCACTTCCCAAACGAATCAGAAAAGCCTCACTACAGGATGTATGTGCCC
>NW_027831904.1:0-270 GCF_054177405.1 Leptonychotes weddellii
AATTTACGGATGCAATTCAAAAGTCTTTAAGGCCAAACAGTAATCAAAGCCCTGTTTAAAAGTGTTTGTTCAAAAAAAAAAAAAAAAGATAAAAGAAGAACAATAAACTATGTAAAGTGAGTTTAAAAGGAGATTTTTAGGGTGCCTAGCTGGCTCAGTGGGTGAAGCATGTGACTCAGGTTTTCTTTTAAGTTTTATTTATTCATTTTTTTTTTTAAGATTTTATTTATTTATTTAATTGACACAGAGAGAGAGACAGTGAGAGAGGGA
>NW_027831905.1:0-270 GCF_054177405.1 Leptonychotes weddellii
ACCTTTAATATCAGTAAAGGTGGTCCTAGACAAAATATGCTTTGCAAAGCGAAGGTTTCCATTAAATAGATCTTGGATTATTACATTTCTTTGCGGAGGCATAGGTGCAGAGTTACTCAAAACTATCTTTGCAGGCTCTACCAATTCTTTGTGGCATTTATACCAAAAGCTGATGGCTTGAATGGACAGGTGCATGGCTTAACATGAGCTGGCAGAACAAACAACCCTGACATCTCAGTGGTTTACACAGCAAATGCTTCTTTATTGCAT
>NW_027831906.1:0-270 GCF_054177405.1 Leptonychotes weddellii
CCACCTTCCAGAGGCAACCCTGATTTGATTTCTGTCACTAAAGATGAGTTTTTTTCTGTTCTTGAACTTCATATAAGTGAACTCATGTAGTATATCCTTTTACCAGTTTGGCTGCTTTGACTGTGCATGGTGATTTTCAGATTCAATGATATTGTTGCATGCATCAGTAGTTTGTTCTTTTTTTTTTTTTTATTTTTTTATTCTTATGTTAATCCCCATACATTACATCATTAGTTTTAGATGAAGTGTTCCATGATTCATTGTTTGTGC
>NW_027831907.1:0-270 GCF_054177405.1 Leptonychotes weddellii
CTGTAAGGTGGCCCATCTTTAGAATGGTGGGGGCTCCACCAGGGTCTACAGGACCCCGGGTGATCTGGCACTTGACTACTTTGACTTCAGCTATGTCCAGTCTCCCCCCACTCACTTAGCTGCAGACTTGCAGCTTGATTCCCCACCTCTGGGCCTTTGCATTTGCTGGTCCCTTTTCTGGAATGCTCTTCCTCCTGATGGTCACCTGCTTACTTCGCTTTATTCAGGTCTGCTCTAAAACCTCCTCAGGTGAGTCTTCCCTGACCACCC
>NW_027831908.1:0-270 GCF_054177405.1 Leptonychotes weddellii
GCCTGTGTTCACCTTTAGGATTTTGATGGACTCCTGTCTCACATTTAGGTCTTTCAACCATTTTGAGTCTATTTTTTTTACAGTATTTTTATATGCTTTTACAAAATTGAAACAGTTAATGACTCTAATAACCAGGTAAGAAATAATTTTGTAAATTAGATGTTGTCCAGTAATTTATTCTAATCAAAAGGAAGAGTTAATTCAGTTATCATATGATAGATAAGTAAAATTAATTTTTTTATGATAGCTCACTTCAGAATTTTTGACATA
>NW_027831909.1:0-270 GCF_054177405.1 Leptonychotes weddellii
CTCTTCTCCCGAGCTGCTTTCAGGATTTTCTCTTTGTCTATGAGACTCGTAAGTTTTACTATTAGATGTCGGGGTGTTGACCTATTTTTATTGATTTTGAGAGGGGTTCTCTGTGCTTCCTGGATTTTCATGCCTGTTTTCAGGAGAAGGTACTTTCTGACCTTTGTCATGATTCTTTTTGTTAGGGTTTCCCATCAGCTAGGAGGCATATTAGCAAAGCTTCCTTAGTTGGAAGAATATTTATTTAGATAAGTTTTTTGAGGAAACAAA
>NW_027831910.1:0-270 GCF_054177405.1 Leptonychotes weddellii
AATCCTTTCCTTCCTTCCTTCCTTCCTTCCTTCCTTCCTTCCTTCCTTCCTTCCTTCCTTCCATCCTTCCTTCCTTCCTTCCTTCTTTCCCCCCTTCTTTCTTTCCTTTCAGAAAACGTTTACTGAGCTCATACATGTACTCATCACTCTACAGAGACTAGGGAATAGAAAGATGAATCAGACATAGTTTCTGCTCCCAGAACATTGCATTAATTTTCAATACTGCTGTAACAAATTACCACCAAATTGATAGCTTAAACAATATAAATT
>NW_027831911.1:0-2371 GCF_054177405.1 Leptonychotes weddellii
CCTTCTAGAGTCTCTCCCAGGATCTCCCAGGGCAAACCTTCACCTGAAACACAACCAGACCATTCACCAGCTCCTGAACATTCCCCCACTGCCTTTCCTTGGAATGACCTTAGAACCTTCTCTCTGGCTGCAACGTCTCTCTACAAAGTCTATCTATCAGAAACCGACCTGGTGCCTACTGTCCATTTCCACATGACCCTTATGGAGAGAATGCCTCATAATTTCATCCAATTGATCTCCCTGTTGTGACTGTCGCTGGTATTCCCCTCCTTGCTCACAGCATTCCCATATTCTTCTTTGCATTATGATTGTCTCTGAGCTTGTCAGCTCCTTCGCATCCATGTGTTTTCAACAGCAGTCTGTGTCTTGTTTGACTATAACGTTTAGCATCACATGTGGCAGGTGGCAAATGATTGATGAATATTGGGCAAGTGAATAAATCAAGTGCGTCTTGCTTGAAACAATAGTGAACATGGAGTTGGCTTTTTCCTGATGCTCTACCCCCAAACTTTAGAACTCCATCTCAGGCACACCACAAGATTTACCACATTTTTTTTTATCATGCTCATGTTCTTCACTTTCCAACACAAAATCTCTGAAAACACACAACCTCTCTGAGCTCTAGGAAGTGTGTACTCTTCTGAAAGTAATGGATATTTGGATGGAATAAAGTGTTATATGGGAGAGAAATGATCCAGTATGATACACTCCATTTGAACCAGGAATTTTATGCAATTAGCAAACTGTTTAATTTCATATGCCCCAGGAAGAATCAAGGTGCTGGAGAGACCGTGGCAAAGGTGACTATTGCAAAGATTTTATAGGGTAGCATGTGCTTGCTGCTGAGGGGGAAAGGAACAATTCTGACCACTGTAACTTTGCAGGCAAAATCTGAATATATGAGATCCTGCTCATCTAACGCTCTCCAAATCCTTAGACATTGACTAGAATAATAGATGGCACCAGCTAAGATGAACAACTGTGGAAAATTTACATTGGGTTTTATGCAATTGATCTACCAAAAAGCACCTATCCCATCTCAAGCATCATGCCATTCCCAATACCCATCAAGCTAATGATCTAGTTCTTTTTTTTTTTTAAGATTTTATTTATTTATTTGACAGAGACAGAGATAGCGAGAGCAGGAACACAAGCAGCGGGAGTGGGAGAGGGAGAAGCAGGCTTCCCACTGAGGAGGGAGCCCAATGTGGGACTCGATCCCAGGACCCTGGGATCATGACCTGAGCTGAAGGCAGATGCTTAACGACTGAGCCACCCAGGTGCCCGCTAATGATCTAGTTCTGCAGACAGAAGATGATTCTGGGGTCATCCATCACATTGTGGTTTAAAGATTCAATGAGATATTTTCTGATCTGAGTCAAAACATATACAAAAATCAAACGTGGCAAAATGGCTGCATCCAAATAGCCAACTAAAAATGTCACACGCTGGGCTCAGAGAGGTTAACCTTCCCCCCAGGAACACGCTCATCTTTATTTTACCATAATCCAAAAGGAAAGTACACGTACTACAGGGTTAAAGCAGTGTATGTAACACTACATGCAGTCTTCCCACAGTCCGCTAAATCGTATTACACAGGGACGGGTTTACTGTGGCATTTTAATAATTCTCAAGCAAACTCACAGTGCCTAATCATGGCAATTTGACAATACAAATGCCCGCCCATCACTTCTGGGGAAGCAAGGACATTTTCGTTGTTGAAGAGAAGTAGATCTTTGTCATGTTGCCTCTTTTGAGTCTTTAAGTAGGCTTAGTTGTACAAATGTCTGGTGAGGAAGAATTCATTCTCCTAAGGAATGGTTATGGGTAATCCAACCCTTTTCTTAGAAGTTTAGCACTTCACTCTGTGGTAGATAGAGCTATTCATCTAGGAATCGGTGAGCTACTTTGCATAAAAACTTGTTGGTAAGGAAGGCACTGAATATCCAATATCTGCTCCCCCAAACTTGACTTACCAAGCAGAGTGAACAAGACAAGTTCCAAACAAGGACCAGTAGGAGGAAAGGCAGGAAGCCCTGAGATGAAACTGCCCTGAGCAAGAGTGAGGTTAGCCTGGAGCCCAGACCCAAGACCCAGGCCTGAGTGCTCCTGATGACTCCTGAATTCAGCCTCATACTGACTTTCAGAAGCATCCTGACATTGCTGTGGCATCCCAGAATGGGGATCACAGCACATGAGGGCTCTTCATCTCAAGCAGGGTCTGTGACCACTGTTCTTGGTAAGTTTGTGCACTTCTCCCGGGGAGAAGGTGCCTAGGCTTCATGAGATTTTCAAATGTGTCATGCTCCAAAAACACTTTAAGAACGACTGCTCTAGGAGTGCTTGGGTGGCTCAGTCGATTAAGCATCTG
>NW_027831912.1:0-270 GCF_054177405.1 Leptonychotes weddellii
CAATCAGCTGTCCATCATCTCACGTAGTTACCATTTGTGTGTGTGTGTGTGTGTGTGTGTGTGTGTGTGTGTGTGGTGAGAACATTTAAAATCTACTCTCTTAGCAACTTTCAAGTATACAATGTAGTATTATTAACTGTGGTCACCAAACTGTATGTTAGATCACCAGGCATATTTACCATGCATAAATGAAACTTTCATTCCTTGACCAACATCTCACCAATTTCTCCTAGCTCCTGGCTATTACCATTCTACCTGCTGCTTCTATGA
>NW_027831913.1:0-270 GCF_054177405.1 Leptonychotes weddellii
ACCTAGAAATCAACAGAAAGATTTGTGCCCTTCAGGTATCTGGTCAAAACAAGTACTTGAAATCTGACTCCGCTATAATCTGGCACCCAAGCTGGGCCCATTCCTAGAAGTAATAGGATTGGAAAACATCAAAAGGAGGGAACTAACAAGCAAATCCCTACTGAGTGGATATCGGGCATGGAAGTAACTGAAAAAGAGTGGTTATAAAATGGGAACACAGTTTTCTAATTAGAGAGTCCATGAGTCTCATACGCCTATACGTAGACTCTA
>NW_027831914.1:0-270 GCF_054177405.1 Leptonychotes weddellii
AACACTTTATCTAGAACTAATGATGTAATGTATGGGAATTAACATAAGAATAAAAAAAAAAAAGTTTTTATAAAAAAAAAAAAAAAATTTTTTTTCAGTTGTCAGAGGGGCAGTTTAATGTAATGGTTAGAAGTATAGATTTTAGAGCCAAACTACCTGGGGCTTAAACTCCATCTTCCCCAATTAGTAGCTGTGTAATCTTAAATGAGTTACTTAACTTTCCTTGCTTTAGTTTTCACCATCGTTTCCCATCCTTATAATGGGGGCAAC
>NW_027831915.1:0-270 GCF_054177405.1 Leptonychotes weddellii
ATTGCATTTTGATTTGTTTCTGCCACTTTTCAGAAGTCATACAACATGCAGAAGATCAAAGCTGCTGAAATAAAGCCAAGCAAACCAAGTGCTTGTAGGTTGGCTGAGGTTTCCAAAGATTGAGGCATTGATTTGTTTACTATTATAATTAATTATTTTGTTGTTTTTACTGTATGTATTTCCACCCCACCTTGTTCCACAAAAATTTTCAGAATGGGAAATATTCACTGAATTGTGTTCTGTAGAAGAGATTTAATCTCAAATCTCAGG
>NW_027831916.1:0-270 GCF_054177405.1 Leptonychotes weddellii
CCAACATCTGTCATTTCCTGACTTGTTAATTTTAGCCATTCTGACTGGTATGAGGTGGTATCTCTTTGAGATTTTGATTTGGATTTCCCTGATGCCAAGTGATGTTGAGCACTTTTTCATGTGTCTATTGGCCATTTGGATATCTCTCTATATATTCTTATCTTCTCCGATTGTATTGTAAGATTTTTGAAAGCAGGCACTAGGTCTTACTCCTCTCTGTCCCCTCCCATGGTCTGTGCAGAGCCTAGCTTATACTAAGGTTCAGTACCC
>NW_027831917.1:0-270 GCF_054177405.1 Leptonychotes weddellii
AGACTATGGACTCTGAGAAACAAACTGAGGGTTCTAGAGGGGAGGGGATGGGGGAATGTGTTAGCCTGGTGATGGGTATTAAAGAGGGCACATACTGCATGGAGCACCGGGTGTTATACGCAATGAATCATGGAACACTACATCAAAAACTAATGATGTAATGTATGGTGATTAACATAACAATAATAAAAAAATAAAATCATGAAGGAAAGAAAAAAAGGCAACAAAATTGATAAATCCCTAGGTAATCTAATCCAGGAAAAAAAAAAA
>NW_027831918.1:0-270 GCF_054177405.1 Leptonychotes weddellii
CTCCCACTCCCCCTGCTTGTGTTCCCTCTCTCGCTGTGTCTCTCTCTGTCAAATAAATAAATAAAATCTTTAAAAAAAAAAAAGACTAAAAGAAATGTGTGCATATGCTCACCAAGAAAACAAAAATGTTCATCATAGACTAAAACTGAAACAACCCAATGTTCATCACCATTAGAAAGTGTAAATATGGTCACACAGTGGAATACTATACAACAATGAAAGTGGAAAATGTCGAACTACATGCAACAAGGCACATGAAACTCACAAAGC
>NW_027831919.1:0-270 GCF_054177405.1 Leptonychotes weddellii
AATGAATCATGGAACACTTCATCTAGAACTAATGATGTAATGTATGGGGATTAACATAAGAATAAAATTAAAAACAAACAAACAAAAAAAATGTTTTCAAATGTGTAAAATAATTTTCAAGTGGTTATTTGAAATAACTATATTTACATTGATATTCTATAGTACCCATGTACTGCTTGTCCTTAAAAGGAAACTATTTCATTTTATATTACTTTAATTAAACTGCAGAGAGTTCCTAGAATTTTACTAGGTGACTTGTGTACATAAATT
>NW_027831920.1:0-270 GCF_054177405.1 Leptonychotes weddellii
CTCTCCACTCCCCCTGCTTGTGTTCCCTCTTTCACTGTGTCTCTCTCTGTCAAATAAATAAATAAAATCTTAAAAAAAAAAAAAAGAGTGACTATAAAGCTTCCGTTAAGCACAATAGTCATTAAAAGTATTGAATAAGGTTTTCAACTGAAGAGCAAAAATAATGTACAAATTGGGGATTATATATCAAGGGTCAGATTTCTAATTAAACAAGGAGATTAAACCTATTATTTATCTCTGTTCCTTCCTAAAACCCAACCAATATTAATA
>NW_027831921.1:0-270 GCF_054177405.1 Leptonychotes weddellii
GTCTCAAATAAATAAATAAAATCTTTAAAAAAAAAAAAAGAAGAACCTGCTGCTGACCTCGTGGACCCTTCCCTGTTGTTCTGACAGAACCTGGAGCTGGTTGAAAAAGGCTTCAGTAACTTAAGGAAACAAATTGAAAATGCCAGAATGTTTGGAGTCCCAGTGGTAGTGGCCGTGAACGCATTCAAGTAAGTACGAAGAGTAGGAGGCGGGGCAGGGGGCGGGGGGAGGACTGTGAAAAAGGGCCAGAAACCATCTCCCGGAGCTAAC
>NW_027831922.1:0-2371 GCF_054177405.1 Leptonychotes weddellii
AAAAAAAAATTTCCTTAAAAAAAAAAAAAGAAACAGCATAAAACATACATAAGATAGTATAAATGTCACAGCTCAATTAGTTACACCATTTTACAAGAACTAAATCAATTTCATTAGATTATGGGGAAGGAAAAGCATTCTTACTTCTGCCTGAAATTGTTAAACAGCATGCGTTTATAATCTTTGGCCTGTAACTGAGAGAATATAGTTTTAATTTGCATTTAAATAAAGCAAATTTCCCATTGCAAAGAATTTTCTTTTATTAGTTCCCATAAACAAGATGGCATTAAAGAGCATAGCCTGCTTAAAGTGGGATGGGATGATAAATCAGAGGGATAAACAAGGCAATATCATGAAGAAAAGGAAAACCACCCTACATATGCTTAAATAGTTAACATTCTGAATTCTTGCTATCAATTAAAGAAATGTTCAGCCCTGAAGGATTTCTACTTATGAAAACTATACTTTTAGATGAGACATAATACTGCCCTAATTAATATTTACTTTATTTGCTGTTAATAAAAAGCTAGTCTATGCTATTTTTATTTTATTTTCATACTAGTTAAGTATATGCTAACAATCTAGTCTATAACTATTTTCTTAAATTTTATCCATGTATATTAATCTATACAACCCAGAAAAACACCAATGGGAAAAACATGGCAGATGCTATTGGCAATGTTTTACCCATAAGGCAAGTAGGTGCCTATGTTTTGCTTAAGTTCATGGAGTTAACTCAAGGAAGACTCAAGGACTAGTAGTTCATGTATAGTGCTATTTCCCATAGAGCAAGGGTGACCACTCCTCAATTACAGGCAACTTTAATTCATTTGTTTATTCTTTCGCTCATATTTATTTTCTACTATTTTTAGGAATAGTTATCTCTTATTTCTGTTACAGATGATCTCCTTTCCAATTGGATTTTTCTAGACTTCCGAGAGAAACGTTTTGAGAATATTTTTGCTCTTCACATAGTTGTGAAGGACTTACCCCAGAAGCCAACAGGAAGTAAATTGACTTATTCAGTGATGATTATTCACTGTTTATGAAACAAAAAAATCCACTATTTCTTTTTTTACTGTTGGACTTTCTACATATTCTGAGTAATACAAGTTTTAAGACAGGTTTCCATAACCAAAGACCTCCAAAGGGAAAGAATCACTAAAAAATGTTCAGAAGATATTTTTTACATCAAATAGCCATCTGCAAAATAAAGATGTCATATTAGCTAGTTTTCCTTCAAATAATCAAAAGTATAGTATACCACTCATTCTTCTAAATTCAGGTACTTAAAAAAATTGTAACCTGTTAGACCACAGGCATCATTTTTTGCTTATGATTATTATTCTCTTCCCTCCACCATTCTTTCTCTCTCTCACCATCTCTCTCTTACTGTCTATCCTCTTTTTCATTTCTTTCTCTTTTTTCTTTCTGTGTTTTTTTTAAAGATTTATTTATTTTTATTTTGAGAGAGAGAGAGAGAGTGTGTGTGCATGAGCAGGGGTAGGGGCAAAGGGAAAGGGCAAAAGAGAAACTCAAGCGGACTTCCCACTGAGCCTGGAGCCCAACTGGTGGTTCGATCTCAGGACCCTGAGATCATGACATGAGCCGAAATCAAGAGTTGGTTGCTCAACCAACTGAGTCACCCAGGCACCCCATCTTTCCCTTCTATGTTTTTTTCTTACATTTTTTCAAATGATCAAAAAATACCTATTGAATAAGAAAAAAAAATGTATTACTTAAAATAAGCATGTGCTTGATCAAAATGCATTTGACCATTTATTCAATAAACATTTATGGATAGTGATGACTAAAAAGATAGCTCCTATTCTTAACTTAACCTTCAGTGAGTTAATTTAATCTTCTTAAGACTCAAATAATAAACTCACCTATCTCAAAGGACTATTGTGAGGATTTTTGAGAAAAATTTAATGGTAAGAGATTTGATGTAAGGTAACACATTGTAATTGTAGTGTGGTTTTAGCCTATTGTACACTCTTAATGAATTCTAGTTACTTTTTTTTTTTTATTCTTATGTTAATCCCCATACATTACATCATTAGTTCTAGATGAAGTGTTCCATGATTCATTGTTTGTGCATAACACCCAGTGCTCCATGCAGAACGTGCCCTCCTCAATACCCACCACCAGGCCAACCCATCCTCCCACGCCCCTCCCCTCTAGAACCCTCAGTTTGTTTTTCAGAGTCCATCGTCTCTCATGGTTCGTCCACCCCTCCGATTTCCCCCGCTTCATTCTTCCCCTCCCGCTACCTTCTTCTTCTTCTTTTTTTCTTAACATATATTGCATTATTTGTTTCAGAGGTACAGATCTGATATTCAACAGTCTTGCACAATTCACAGCACTTACC
>NW_027831923.1:0-270 GCF_054177405.1 Leptonychotes weddellii
ACCTTTATCAGTGAAAGAGCATCTGCTCACAATTACTTACAAAATAGGAAAAATGAAGCCTTTCAACATATACGTTTGCAGCCCTGATGTCTATAAATTGAAAGTAATGTGTTGAGTTTAGTTGGCCATTTTTCAACACATTCTAAACAAGAGGCAGCCCCGCCAGGAGTCCTGCATGCCCGAGGGGGTGCTGGGAGGCCGGCGGTGTGCCCACTTTGTAACTCTCCACCACTTACTTTTGGACAAGCCACCTCCGCGTGAGGGACAGGA
>NW_027831924.1:0-270 GCF_054177405.1 Leptonychotes weddellii
TATAAAGATTGGAAAGAAAGAATTAAAACTGTCTCTAGTCATGGAAGACATGATTGTGTAGAAAATCCTAGAAACTATCAAAAAAATACTAGAATCTATAAGTGAAACTTTTAAGGATATGATTTTTTTTAAAAAAATGATATGATTATAAAAGGTCAATGTAAAAATCAAATGTGTTTCTATATACTGTCAAAGAAACACTTGAAAAATATTATTTTACATGAAAATTTTCCAAAATAACTCAGGAATAAATTGAAGAAAGATTTGTAA
>NW_027831925.1:0-270 GCF_054177405.1 Leptonychotes weddellii
CCAACATCAGTCTGGTCCATTACATCGTTGCATCTGCCCAGGTCTGGATGATAACACGTTATGACCTAGGCCAGTTTTCAGCCAGCAGTACTCCTGATGTTCCTTAGCATCTACAAGGCTTTTGTCATGAAGACCTTCATCCACATCTGTTCCCTGGGCAGCAGGACAGCACTGCTGTCCAGAGCTGTGATGACAGGCCCGCTGGCCCTCAGCACCCTGGCTCTCTGTGGTCCTGCTGTCAACATGCACTCCTCGGTGTCCTATACCAGA
>NW_027831926.1:0-270 GCF_054177405.1 Leptonychotes weddellii
CACCATCCATCCATCTACCATCCACCATCCATCCACCATCCACCATCCACCATCCATCCTTCTACCATCCACCATCCATCCACCATCCACCATCCATCCATCTACCATCCATCCACCATCCATCCATCCACCATCCACCATCCACCATCCATCCATCTACCATCCACCATCCATCCACTATCCACCATCCACCATCCATCCACCTACCATCCACCATCCATCCATCGACCATCCACCATCCATCCACCATCACCATCCATCCGTCTGCCA
>NW_027831927.1:0-270 GCF_054177405.1 Leptonychotes weddellii
AAAAAAAAAAAAAAAGCAAGATAAAGGAAAAAGAGGCTGACTCAAGATAAAGGGAAAAGAGAATGAATATCAGCTACCCTGGGCACTTCTGCTGTTGCCTTCTCTCCATCTCTATCCTGCAGGAATGTTTTGCCTGTCCAGAATTATTTGTCTTGGAAAATTCCTTTTTTTTTTTTTTTTAAAGATTTTATTTATTTATTTGAGACAGAGAGAATGAGAGACAGAGAGCATGAGAGGGAGGAGGGTCAGAGGGAGAAGCAGACTCCCCGC
>NW_027831928.1:0-270 GCF_054177405.1 Leptonychotes weddellii
ACTGCCTCAGTCTGGAAATGACATGCATCATTTCTGCTCAGTTCTTTGTTTGAAACTAGTCATCTGATCCTAATCAGAATGCAAGGGGTAGGGGCACCTGGGTGGCTCATTTGGTTAAGTGTCTGACTCTTGATTTTGGCTCAGGTCATGATCTCAAGGTTGTGGGATTGAGTCCCAAGTCAGGCTCCATGCTGAGTGCAGAGTCTGCTTGAGATTCTCTCCCTCTGCCCCTCCTTCTGCACGCTCTCTCTCTCTCAATAAAATCTTTTA
>NW_027831929.1:0-270 GCF_054177405.1 Leptonychotes weddellii
CATGGAACACTACATCTAAAACTAATGATGTAATGTATGGGGATTAACATAACAATAAAAAAAATTTTTTTAAAAAAAAAAGCTCTCAACAGATCAGGTATAGAAGAAATATAAGTCAACATAATAATGGCCATACAGGACAAGTCTATAGCTAACATCATACTCAACGGTGAAAAGCTAAAATTTTTCCTCTAAGTTTAGGAATAAGGCAAGGATGCCCACTTGTCACCATTTCTATTCAATATAGTACTGGAATTAGACAAGAAGAAA
>NW_027831930.1:0-270 GCF_054177405.1 Leptonychotes weddellii
CATAAACAATGAAATAATGAGGTGTAAAAGAAAGAAAACTCAACCGACCTGTCTGATTTACTCACACATGACATAACTTCAAAACCCAATAATCATCAATACATAATGACCATGACATAACCAGTTCTTGAATATTCAGAAACTAGAATTATAAATATAATTAACAATTATGCTATGGTCTGAAAGTCTGGTCACCCCCCAAACCCATATGTTGAAATCTCACCTCCCAATGTAATGGTATTAGGAAGTAGGGATTCTGGGGGTGATTAG
>NW_027831931.1:0-270 GCF_054177405.1 Leptonychotes weddellii
CATCTCCCTGGTCTCCTGCCGCACTCCATGCTCACCCGGCCTGTGACCGCGTGTTTCTATCTCTGGCACCCGACCCCGGGTGGAGTCTCCAAACCCAGCAGATCCCTGCGGTGCGCTCTCACGCCACTCCTCCCAGGGGAGGAAGGGGAGTCTCCCCGGATCTGCCACTTGCTGGGTCCCTGCTGGAGGAGCAGTGGCCTGACTGTGCCGCGGATCACGGTTTATGGCAACCCCGAGCTGAGAGCCCAAGCCTCGGCTCCGTCTCTGCAG
>NW_027831932.1:0-270 GCF_054177405.1 Leptonychotes weddellii
ATTCATTCAGTCTGATCCTTTATCTTTCGTAGAGCTGATGAATTTCTCAAATCTTTTTTCTGGAACCAGGTTTCATACAATGAGAAGAATGAAGTGCTAAGTAGTAACAAAGTTCTCATAAGAAGAAAATAATGCAGCAAAAGGAGGCCGGGAATATGTCACTTATGATTTCAGTTGAGATCAATCCTTTCATGCCACACCTTGTACATACCTGGGCTGTGCAACTCCAAAATAGGTGTGGCACCAAGTGTTCTAGGATGAGTCCAGGCA
>NW_027831933.1:0-2370 GCF_054177405.1 Leptonychotes weddellii
ACCCCCCACCACTCCAACAACCCTCAGTTTGTTTCCTGAGATTAAGAATTCCTCATATCGGTGAGATCATATGATACATGTCTTTCTCTGATTGACTTATTTCGCTCAGCATAATACCCTCCAGTTCCATCCACGTCGTTGCAAATACCTGAGCCTCATTTTCCATCTGTAAGTGGCAATAATTAATGATGGTGCCTTTTTTAGTGGGAGAGTTGGGACAAACTGAGGAGAAACCTTAACAATGAAACAATTCCCTTAACAAACCTTAAACAATTCCCTTCTCTCCCCACAGGTAGTTATGTACTTTCATACCATGCAGAAAAAAAAAATAAGTGAGAACACTTTAACTGTTAAAATTCTGCCTGGGTGGCTCAGTCCGTTAAGTGTCTGACTCTTGATTTCAGCTCAGGTCATGATCTTGGGGTCTTGGGATTGAGCCCCAGTTGGTCTCCTAGCTCAGCAGGGAATCTGCTTGGGATTCTCTCTCTCCCTCTGCCCTTCCCCCCTGCATGCACGTGTGCTCTCTCTCTCTCCAAAATAAATAAATCTTAAAAAAATTCTGCCTCAAAAATTTAAATTTATGATGGGAATCTTCACCCATTCTTTGTTCCTGCCTTTCATCTCCAGGCATGAGGCTGTCTCTTCTTTGACAAGTCAAAAGCTAGACCTGTACTCGTGATCTCTTCCTTCTTTGCATTCATCACCTTCTCGTATCCTCCATCCCTTTTTTTGCTGTATTTTCAATTTCTCTCATTCCGGTTTGTTTTTCTTTTCAGCCTATAAAACTGGCTTTAGGTTGTATTGGTCTCTGGCAACCATTTGAACTGCTGTTTCATTGTTTCCTCCCATTTCCACCAAACTTGGAATAATTTTACACTCTGTATAGGTTTTATCAACTTTTCCATTAGTTAATATTTAATATTAATAACCCAAACTTGTTACAAAGAGAATGAGTAGACATTTTTCTCATTACCTCTTCAGCTCACCAGTCTGACTTGTATGCTCTCTTTACTGAATCAGCCCCATCAGAGATTATTGGTGACCGTTGGGGGATGCTACTTTCCAACTGGCTGGCTTCTGTGCAGTATTTGATCCTTCACTATCTCTCCCTACCGTTGACAGCTCCTCAGTGGCTTCTTTTTCAATTGTAGTTCTGATGATAACACTTTTCTAATCCTCCTGACTTTTTAAAAGTTATTTCTTTTGACTCTTATTTCTCATCTTTAATTGTGTTACATATTTTCAGGGTTTCACCTTTACCTTTCCTTTTTTTTTTGTCTTTATAGTCTCTCTCTCCGTCTCTCTCAATAGTGTCATATAATTATAACCTTTTACCACTTACCAATGTTCCAGTGACTTTATGGTCTGTATTTCTAGATCAGATCATCTATCTGCAACTCCAAATGCAACATGAAAGCAGGCCACTGGATGCCTCATAAGTATCTCAAAGTGAGCATCCCCAAGATGGCAAATCTGTCTCTTCCTCCATTCTACTGCTCTTGACCAGGCCTTCATCCCCACTCATTTGGACCATTGCAATTATCTCTAGATTAATCTCACTACTTCACATAGTGAGAAGGGCTAGGAAGGAGAGGCCTATAAATGCATGACTGATAATTCCTTTATAATTTCTCCACTGTGCAGAAAGTTACTGGTTAGTACAAATTGTCAAGGGGACCAGAGTGGAATTTCTAGTCCCTTTCCCTTAGAGTCAGCTTCATTATCTTGGATTTATTCAAGTTTGTAAGCTGCTTTACATAGATCCAGGCATATAGAGGCCTTGTGGCTAGGAATACTATATTAGGTACTTTATGTAATTTGAATGTGTAAGTCAGTATTTCATGATTAGATTCCAAGATGTGAAGATCCAAATCATTTTTTAATGAATATTAGGAACATTTTTATATTTTTCCCTGTTAAATTTTATGACAATTTATGAGCATCCTCTGTGAAGAGATTATATTAAATATTCTTCAGTCCTTTAGCATATTACCTTGGGGTCTCATAATTTAGTTATTTTATAATATAAATTATATTAAAAATTTTAAAAACCTCATTTTAAAAGTATTATATAATATGCTCTTGAATTTATGTAATTTATATATAACTAATTTCAATATTTTGTTTAATAAACATATATATTTGACCTTTAATATCTCAAACTACCACTTACTTATGTGAGTCATGGATGTACTTAGAAAAGGAGAAGAAAAATCACTGTGTAAGACTTTAGAATCACAGACCTGTACCTCTGAAACAAATAACACATTATATGTTAAAAAAAAAAAAGAAGAAGAAGAAGAAGATAGCAGGAAGGGAAAAATGAAGGGGGGGAATCAGAGGGGGAGACGAACCATGAGAGACTATGGA
>NW_027831934.1:0-270 GCF_054177405.1 Leptonychotes weddellii
CAGAACATCACCCCCAGTCCAGAGATAGGATGTCACTCTGAAAATGATTAAGAAAAAACATGAAAGCATTATAGAAAAACCTTAACATGTTCAGTAGTATCGAGATAGGCATGGACACTTGGGAACATGTCAGAAAGCTTTAAGGAAAAAAAAGGGGAGGGAGATGAAAAGATGAAAAGATAGCCAATTTAATTTTTTTTTTTTTTAGATTTTATTTATTTTAGAGAGAGAGAGCATGTGCACAAGAGTGGGGGGAGGGGCAAAAGGAGA
>NW_027831935.1:0-270 GCF_054177405.1 Leptonychotes weddellii
CAGGGTCCTTTAACATGCACCTCCAGCCTGTGACAGAGGGAAGATATAAAAAGAGAGACAAGGTCTTGGAGGAGATTTGAAGAGCTGTGGTGTTTCTCCTTTCCTTTCAGTCAGAGAGAAAAGAGAGAGGAGGCAAAGGCTCATGATTTTCTGCAAGCCAGATGTGGGCTATGTGGAAAAGAACCAATCTCAAGCCATCCTGAATGGCCTGGAGGACAAAGTGACCAGTACAGAAGGGAAACCTGGAAGCCTAGGGACTAAAGGTTACAC
>NW_027831936.1:0-270 GCF_054177405.1 Leptonychotes weddellii
CCAAAAGGAAACTCTCAACAAGGAAGCCACGGGAACTTGGAAAAATAGACCCAACACAGAAGTGAGACAACAGAAATTCCCAGAATAGCAAAAAAGAATTCTCAGCTTGCAAAGCAACCTACACCGATTATTTAGGTAAATCTCACAGCAACATTACCTATTATGCTAAAACCTGGATACAATTTCTTTGTTCAAAAGGTTAATATCTGATCAACCTTTGTAAAATAATACAACAAAATACAAAATAACTCTAAAAAACTGGAGGCCTGA
>NW_027831937.1:0-270 GCF_054177405.1 Leptonychotes weddellii
AAATTGTTGGTGCGGGCGCCTGGGTGGCTCAGTCGTTAAGCGTCTGCCTTCGGCTCAGGTCATGATCCCAGGGTCCTGGGATCGAGTCCCACATCGGGTTCCCTCCTCGGCGGGAAGCCTGCTCTCCCTCTCCCACTCCCGGGGCTTGTGTTCCTGCTCTCGCTATCTCTGTCTCTGTCAAATAAATAAATAAAATCTTAAAAAAAAAAAAGTGTTGGTGCTGTGCTGGTCCCCACAGGTGTCTGTGTGCCTAGCCTGGGGTACAAGCGA
>NW_027831938.1:0-270 GCF_054177405.1 Leptonychotes weddellii
CACCAGGCTAACCCATCCTCCCACCCCCGCCCCTCTAGAACCCTCAGTTTGTTTTTCAGAGTCCATCGCCACCTAACTTTGTTAAGGAATAGATAAGAAAAAAGTAGAAGTCATACACTTTTAGAAGTTAAAAGCATATCTGTTTCACCCAATGATTTGGCAAAAAGAGAAATAAATGCAATTTTAAATATTTTCATGTAGAAAATATTATAATCTGTGTTATAATTTTTGTCAAGCAACTCAAAAAATTGGGGGAAGTTTGCATATTGC
>NW_027831939.1:0-270 GCF_054177405.1 Leptonychotes weddellii
AAGTAATTTGAGGATGAGATGGGATTTTTAAAATATTTTGTAAGTGTAAATTTATGTGCAAATAGTGTGCTGGAGTCAAGCAACCCACATTCCGATGCCAGCTTTGCCACAGTCAATATACAAACTCGAGCAAGTCACAAAACCTCTCAAACATATGATGAGCCTAACCCAATTAACTCTAAAGCCCTTTTTTTTTTTTAAAGATTTTATTTATTTATTTGACAGAGAGAGACACAGCGAGAGAGGGAACACAAGCAGGGGGAGTGGGAG
>NW_027831940.1:0-270 GCF_054177405.1 Leptonychotes weddellii
AACATCAGTCTGGTCCATTACATCGTTGCATCTGCCCAGGTCTGGATGATAACACGTTATGACCTAGGCCACAGTTTTCAGCCAGCAGTACTCCTGATGTTCCTTAGCATCTACAAGGCTTTTGTCATGAAGACCTTCATCCACATCTGTTCCCTGGGCAGCAGGACAGCACTGCTGTCCAGAGCTGTGATGACAGGCCCGCTGGCCCTCAGCACCCTGGCTCTCTGTGGTCCTGCTGTCAACATGCACTCCTCGGTGTCCTATACCAGA
>NW_027831941.1:0-270 GCF_054177405.1 Leptonychotes weddellii
CAGGCACCATGCTGAGCAGTGGGGATAGGCAGGGGACAAGCCAAAGTCCCTGCCTTCAGGGGCTTACTGTTTCTTGCTAGATCAAAAATTAAAACACTTTGTATGATACTATAGTGGTAGAACATTTGTCTAAACCCATAAAGTGTACAACACCAAGAGTGAACCCTAATATAAACTAGAGACTCTGGATGATGATGTATCAATGTAGGTTCATTAATTGTAAAGAAGGGTACCAGTCTTGGGATGCCTGAGTGGCTCAGTCAGTTAAGC
>NW_027831942.1:0-270 GCF_054177405.1 Leptonychotes weddellii
AATGGTGTTGTGAGGCACATGAACCGCAGATGTCCATGTTGCTTCTTGCAAGTTGTGGGGGAGGGGGCGGGGGTGACATCCCCTGGAGGTGCTACGCGGCCTCCCCCAGCCTGTGCGGAGAGCCTGGGGATTTTCTAGCCACCAACAGAATTCACCATCTGAAATTAAGTACCAGGTCCGCCAGTTCCTATCGCATGCAGTGCTCCCCAAGGACACACAGCCAGCAAGTGCCCAGGACCCCAGGGAGAGTCCTTGTCTGAAGTCCTCCCC
>NW_027831943.1:0-270 GCF_054177405.1 Leptonychotes weddellii
GAAAGGAGAATGCATTTGGGTTTTTTTTAATGATGAACGAGTGGGACCAGGGTAATGGTCCCCACATATGGGCAAGAGGTTTGCATGGTTTGAATCTCCTGCTGTTGCCAAAGGAAGGACTCCTAGTCCTTATCAGATTGCCCAGATGTAGGGAAAGCAACAGTGAGGGTGAGGCTTAAAGGCTGTGAGCAGTCAGTAACAACTGTTGGTAGGGACATGGAGGAATTGTAATACTCATACACTCCTGGTGGAAACTCAAAATGGTACCAC
>NW_027831944.1:0-2370 GCF_054177405.1 Leptonychotes weddellii
TTTTTTGGTGTTCGACTGTATGATTTTAAGCAAAGTATAGATCAGGATACAGAATAGTTACATCACTCCAAAAAGCTCCATCATGCTATTCCTTTGTTGTCATGTCTTCTCCAAATCTGTAACTCCTGGTAGCCATTGCTCTGTTCTCTGTTACTATATAGTCTTTTCTATTTGAGAATGTCATATAAATGGAATTGTATAGTATGTAACCTTTTGAGATTGGCTTATTTTATTCAACATTTTGCCTGTGTAAGGAGTTGAGGAGGACTGACAAAGAGTGAACTTGAGGAACCATCAGCAACAGAAATGCTTTTTTTCCCCTCCGTGTATCCCTAATAGAGTTCAGAATGAAAACCTCATTTGAGGAAATGTTTTACCCATGACTGTTCACTGGGCCATCTAATTCAGACATTCCAGAACAATGTCTTCTGACCACCACACTGAATATTGAACCATCTTGAGTATTGCTGGTATCAGTTCCTGCGTCACTTCCTTTGTCAGAAAACAAAGCTTCTTGCTTTCCTTCCTTAGACCCCCTGTTTCTGAACACTCAAATATTTTAATTGTCTCACATTTGGAGAGAACATTCTCATGCAACATTCCATTGCTGACAGAAAGGCTGACAAGGCAGCTGACACAGTGGCTATTACTTTGAGCAGTTTCTAAACAATATCATTTTGCTGCCCTTCCGCTTTCAGTGAAATTATAGGGTGCTTTCTTCTTTGTAGAACAATGGAGCTCAGCTCCCACACCAGGGGTCCTGAACCGATTCCATACCAAACTCCTGAGCCTCAGCATTAATGCAATTATCATTGAAGTTGTCAATTCAGGCACTCACAGCCTCACTATATTGGTTCATTTTGGCATGCCAGAAAAATTAGGAATGGAGTTACAAGCCCTTCTCTGGATATATAATGTATGTGTGTATATAAAAAATATATATATGCATATATATGTGCATAAAATATGTGTGTGTATAATCTCCTGCTAATTTGAAATGCATCCTGAGTAAATAAGAGCAGTATTTATAGAAATGCATGGTGACAGATCAGCTGTGAATCTGAACTGGGGGCTGATAAATTCTCATTACCTTCATCTACCTGACAAATGAAATGACCTGCTAAGCAGCTGCTGAAAATTCAATTAGATACCTGCAAATAGCAAGCATTCCATGTGAAAAATGGACAAGTTTGGTGAACATCTTGGACTGGAATCACACAGAATGGAGAATAAAAAAGAAGGTCTCCCCATGCCCTGAATCTGCAGAACGATTGGAAATGGTGGCAGTTTGGGTTGCTGTTACCACTCTAATTTTCTTTCCACCCCCAGTCCACAGAGAAAGCAATCCCTGACTTTTCCTTATCCTGAGATTTCCATTAATCTCTCTCTTAAGTCCCTAACTAATGCACAGAATTGAGGTATGTCTGCATATAGAGCAGCAATCTACAATACAGAATACGCACATCCAAGGTGGAGTTAATGTGATGATCTACTGAGGAGTGAAAGTGAACTATGAAAACTGCCCTTACTGTTGAATCACAGACCTGTACCTCTGAAACAAATAATACATTATATGCTAAAAAAGAGAAGATAGTAGGAAGGGAAAAATGAAGGGGGGGAAATTGGACGGGGAGACGAACAATGAGAGACTATGGACTCTGAGAAACAAACTGAGGGTTCTAGAGGGAAGGGGGGTGGGGGAGGGCTAGCCTGGTGATGGGTATTAAAGAGGGCATGTATTGAATGGAGCACTGGGTGTTATACGCAAACAATGAATCATGGAACATTACATCAAAAACTAATGATGTAATGTATGGTGATTAACATAACATAATAAAATTTAAAAAAATGCAAAAAACCCCACAACTGCCCTTACTATTTTTGCTTTATTCTTTTTAGACACTATATTTGCAATTTTTTAAATGTTTATGACATATTAGTGTCATTGTATACAATATCATTATAAATGATAGATATATCAATTTTATATAATTATCACATATAAGTGGTAAATATATAATAACACATGTTATGTTATATTATTATATATAATATTATAAATAGTATGAGTGCATGCTCATTTTTTTAAATGATAGGACTATGTAATTAAAAAAATTAAAGAACACTATTCTAGAGAAAGTCTTCTGAAATGTTAATATGCATATAAGCCATCTGAGGATTTTGTAAAATGCATATTGAGATTCAATAGGTCTGGAATATGGTTAGAAACTTTGCATTTCTAACAAACTCCCAGGTAATGCTGATGCTGCTAGTCCTTGCATTACACTTAGAATAGTAAAGCATGATTTAATGTCCTCCTGAAAGTATCTTCCTCCCCAAATATTTTTCCTTTTGGGACAGTAGAGACAC
>NW_027831945.1:0-270 GCF_054177405.1 Leptonychotes weddellii
AAACTCACAAAACTAGGAATAGAATGGAACTTTCTCAACCTTAAAATCCCGAGTTAAATCTAGATCTATGGAAAAATCTAGAGTTAACATCATATTAAATGGTGCAAGAATGAATGCTTTCCCCCTACAACTGGAAAGCAAGGATATCTATCTAAATATTTCTCTTCAGTGTTGTATTGGAAGTCCTAGCCAGTGCACTATCGTAAGAAAAAGAAATTAAATGTGTCAAACTGGGAAAGAAGGAAATAAAACTTCCTCTATTTTTAGATG
>NW_027831946.1:0-270 GCF_054177405.1 Leptonychotes weddellii
ACAGATTGACCAGTTCTCCAAGACTGAGGAGGAGGCCAAGAACTGCCTGGATCTGATCAGTGGAGGTGGCGGCACTCTTTTTTTCTTCCTGTGTTTTCTCAGAGCTTATAGATGAATGTCCTATAATGAATCCAAAGAATGGAAAGAATTTTCAAGGGCTGGATCAGTGGAATAAATGGAAGAGCCCATATTTGTATGACGTAAGGAGCTCTGAAAGCCTAGAATAGATTCTAAACTGATATCCTGATTTTATCTTCAAAATTCTCTTGC
>NW_027831947.1:0-270 GCF_054177405.1 Leptonychotes weddellii
ATCCATCCATCCATCCATCTACACATCCATCCACTTATCCATCCATCCATTCACTTATCCATCCATCCATTCATCCATCCATCCATCCATCCATCCACCCATCCACCTACTCATCTATCTATCTATCTATCTATCTATCTATCTATCTATCTATCTATCTATCTATCTATCCATTCTACCATCCATCCATCCATCCACCCATCTATCCACCCACATATCCACTGACACATCCATCTACCCATCTTTCCACCTACCATTCTACTGACTCAG
>NW_027831948.1:0-270 GCF_054177405.1 Leptonychotes weddellii
TAAAAGTATTTTGTCTTTCTTATGATTTTCTTTTTTTTTTAGGTGATGCCTCAGTTTTTTTTATTTAAAAAAATTTTTTTTTATTATGTTATGTTAGTCACCATACATTACATCATTAGTTTTTGATGCAGTGTTTCATGATTCACTGTTTGCGTATAACACCCAGTGCTCCATTCAGTACATGCCCTCTTTTTTTTTTTCAAGGAATTTCTTTTTATTCTTATGTTAATCCCCATACATTATATCATTAGTTTTAGATGTAGTGTTCCA
>NW_027831949.1:0-270 GCF_054177405.1 Leptonychotes weddellii
GGAGGTCTCCCTTATTCTCTCTAACCAAAGGAGACGGATCAGCCATGTCAGGTGTTGGTAGAAGAGCATTTCCCTGGAATGTCAGCCCATGAGGGTAGGGAATTTTGTCTGTTTGTTCACTGCTCTATTCCCTGGGCCAAGAACAGTGCCTGACATATAGTACATGCTCAATAAGTATCTGCAATATCTGCTGAGTGATGGATTAAGTTAACTCTAAGGAGGGCAAGGGCTCAAAAGGCAGGAAAGAGTTTGGGGTAGAAAAAGAGAAAA
>NW_027831950.1:0-270 GCF_054177405.1 Leptonychotes weddellii
AAGTCCACTGACATCACCATCTTTGCTCCTTTGGCTCAGCTTCGAATGTAGGCTTGCGTACGGGAAAGGGCTTTGAAAACTGCGGAGGGTTAGATCTGTGAGTATTGTTGTTTTTGTGTGTAGTCTTTGCTCGATTTATGTTCTCCTCCTAAATTCTTTTTTTTTTTCCCCAGTGTTAGCTTGAAGTGAAATCCTTAGGTAGCCTCTCTTCATCCTCTGAAATTCCCTGGAAAAGAAATAAAATGGAGCTTGCAGTAGCTTTCCCTGCCT
>NW_027831951.1:0-270 GCF_054177405.1 Leptonychotes weddellii
AGGGCAGGTGCTCAGGGCAGGGTGAGTGCTCAGGGCAGGGCAGGTGCTCAGAGCAGGGCAGGTGCTCAGTGTAAAGTAGGTGCTCAGGGCAGGGCAGGTGCTCAGGGCAGGGCAGGTGGGCAGGGAGGGCAGGTGCTCAGGGCAGGGTGAGTGCTCAGGGAAGGGCAGGTGCTCAGGACAGGGCAGGTGGGCAGGGAGGGCAGGTGCTCAAGGCAGAGCAGGTGCTTAAGTCAGGTGAGTGACAACGCAGGGCAGGTGCTCAGCCCACAG
>NW_027831952.1:0-270 GCF_054177405.1 Leptonychotes weddellii
CCACAGAGTTTGGCCTGTGTTATCTCAAACTGCTCTAGTGATTTGTCAGTGTGGACATTCACTGAGTATTCGGTGTCTCTGCAAGCACTGTACGGGATGTAGGGAACGTTCTGCTAGCTATGAAGAAATGTATCATCTTAGCTAGCATGTTACCTGCTAGCTACTACCCCAGTTCCTTGCATCACAGCAAGTTTAGGGGATACCTAGGATTATCATCCTCCGCACTTCCCAAACGAATCAGAAAAGCCTCAGTACAGGATGTATGTGCCC
>NW_027831953.1:0-270 GCF_054177405.1 Leptonychotes weddellii
CTTCAAAGGCATATCATTAAATCACTGAATTCACTTTTTTGACATAATACTGTGGTTGTAAGACTGAAATATTCCTTTAAAGTCCCATACCTTTTTTACAGTTCTTGAAGCCAAAATATAAGCAAAATGCCAGATGAAGAGAGGGCCCCAGTGATAATCTGTGATATAGTTAAATTAATATTATTTGATACCAAAAAAAATTTAAAAATCCTTAGCATATTGGTTTCTGATATGATATGGTGGGGAAGGGGGACAGAATCATGTGAATGA
>NW_027831954.1:0-270 GCF_054177405.1 Leptonychotes weddellii
AGGGGAGGAAGCTGCAGAAGACAAGTCTGAGACCAGCAGAGGCTGGTCATGAGGTTTAAGGCAGGACGCCGTCTCCATAACATCAAGGCACAAGGTGAAGCAGCACGTGATCCAGGACACATAGCTGAGCTCATTGGAGGTGGTTCCACTAAACAGCAGGTTTTCAGTGTAGACGCAACAGCCCTCTGTTGGAAGATGCCGTCTAGGACCTTCACAGTCAGAGAGGAGAAGTCAGTGCCTGGCTTCAGAGCTTCAGGGGACAGGCGGACT
>NW_027831955.1:0-5936 GCF_054177405.1 Leptonychotes weddellii
CTGGGTGGCTCAGTTGGTTAAGCGACTGCCTTCAGCTCAGGTCATGATCCCAGGGTCCTGGGATCGAGTCCCGCATCGGGCTCCCTGCTCTGCGGGGAGCCTGCTTCTCCCTCTCCCACTCCCCCTGCTTGTGTTCCCTCTCTCGCTGTGTCTCTCTCTGTCAAATAAATAAATAAAATCTTTTAAAAAAAAAAAAAAAACAAAGTTTCTGTTAAAGGTGATGAAAAAGTTTTGGATATAAATCACTATCTATGACTATATCACTATTTATAGATCACTACATAATGATTGTTTAACATTGTGAATATACTTAATACCACTGAATTGTATATAAAAATGATTAAAATGCAAATTTTATATTAGGTTAATAATTATAAGTGGATGTTATAAACAACTTTATACCAAAAGAATTTGAAAATTTAGATAAAATGGACAAATTCCCAGGAAAACACCATTTACCAAAATTGATACAAGAACAAACAGACAATATGAATAATTCTAAATCTCTGAAAGAAGTTGAGTATGTAATTAATAACCCTTCCACATCCGGGGACAGCATCCATAGGCATTCAGAATGGTCCAGCATTTGACCTGCTGTCATAGGTTGTCCTACGATACAGCCTCTAACAAAACTAGGCTGTCCCAAACCCCTGGTAATAGAATCGTTTACCTTTATACCAAGAAGGTTGGGAAATCACCCAAATCTGCATGTGGTGTGGGCCCAGGGCGACTTCAAGGAGTTTGTGCTATGAGACCTAAAGTCCTTACGAGGTTGTCTAAAATGAAAAAACAGGGGCGCCTGGGTGGCTCCGTCATTAAGTGTCTGCCTTCGGCTCAGGTCATGATCCCAAGGGTCCTGGGATCGAGGCCCCACGTCGGGCTGTCTGCTCAGTGGGAAGCCTGCTTCTCCCTCTCCCACTCCCCCTGCTTGTGTTCCCTCTCTCTCTGTGTCTCTCTGTCAAATAAATAAATAAATAAAATGAAATGAAATGAAAAAACACATGGTGGTTCCATGTGTGCTAAGTGTGTTCATGACAGGACCAAGTGTGCTTTCCTTATCAAGGAGCAGAAAATCATTGTGAAAGTGTCGAAGGCACAAGCAGAGTCAGAAAGCTAAATAAACAATGAAGTTTTTTTGAGTAATAAAAAAAATCAGAAGGCCTAAAAAAAAAAACAACCCTTCCACAAAAAATACTCAGGGCCTAGGCGGCTTTACCACTGAATACTGCCAAACATTTAAGGAAGAAATAATATCAATCTTACTCTTCCAAATAAGCGATAAAGAACTCCTGAACTCATTTTATGAAGCTACCATACCTTAATACCAAAACTTGACAAGGACATTACATAAAAGGAAAATTCCAGGCCAATTTCATTCATGAACATAGATGCAAAAATCCTATGACAATATTAACAAGTTGAATCCAGCATATATAAAAAGCATAACACATCATGACCAAGTAGAGTTCATTCCAGAATACAAGGTTGGTTAAGAATGAAAATAAGTAAATACAGAATTGCCACATTCACAGAATAAAAGAGGCAATGCTTATGATCATTTCAAAAGATGCAGAAGAAGAATTAGATAAAAGTCAATATCCATTCCAGATAAAAACTCTTAGCAAACCAGGAAGGAAAAGGAGTCTACATAATCTGATACCGTTATCTACAATAAACCTATAGCAAACATCATATTTAATGAAGAAATGTTGAAAATTTTTCCTCAAGGGGCACCTGGGTGGCTCAGTCGTTAAGCGTCTGCCTTCGGCTCAGGTCATGATCCCAGGGTCCTGGGATCGAGCCCCGCATCGGGCTCCCTGCTCGGCGGGGAGTCTGCTTCTCCCTCTCCCACTCCCCCTGCTTGTGTTCCCTCTCTCGCTGTGTCTCTCTGTCAAATAAATAAATAAAAAATCTTTTAAAAAGAAAGAAAATTTTTCCTCTGAGATGGGGAAATGAGAAAGGGATGCCTTCTATTTACCTTTTCTATACAACAAACAGGGCCGCGCTAACCTATTGGAACAAGACAGTGATATACTGCAAGCTTTTCAGGGCATTTATCCTGTTGGGTGGGGGAGAATGGGAAACAGAAACCTTTAACAAAGAAGCAATTATAGAGCAATGAGAATCTCTCTTCCGCTTCGCTCATCCCTTTTTTTCTTCTGAGGATCAGAACCAGAGTGGAAGCAACAGTTCTTAGGATCACCAGTCAGATAATGTTGATCATTCAACTTTAGACCAAGAAGGGGCCTTGAAATATCATCTCCTATAACAACCCTGTCGATTCACAAGAAAAGAACCATGATCCAGAGAGTTGTCCAAGATCCGACTGCCACTTAGATGCCATTTTCCTCTCTGGTTGGTAATGTGAGTCCCTTAGGTCCAATGCATGAAGCCCCAGGTGCAACAGCGACTTCACCCTCTGGGGTGAAGGCTGTGGAATAAAGCATCACCCATGGAGAGTCCGAGCATGTCCAGTGGCGCACCTTTTGCCCTGCTGACATCACAAGCAGAATGCTGGGGCTGGTCACACTTGAACTGTGATGTCAGGGAACAAAGCTGGGGGAAATCTTTGAGGAGGGGGGCCAACTTGATAGGGAGATCACGAAAACAGCCGCCAAAGGGAAAGGTACGAAGGCAGCCATCGGATCCCAAGAGATGGAGAGGGCTGGGGTGGGGGCACACAGGACCCTCCCAACAGCTGGTGAAGTGGGACCAGGGCAAGACACCTGCACCTGAGTGCCTGGGGGTTCTATTCTCTCCCATCCCAGGGCAGCCGAGCCTCTAGCCCTCCCTGACATGCAGAAGGTTTCACGTAAGTACTTGTGCTTCCTACCTTTCTTCTGAAGGGCCAGAGAAGTGGCTCCTTTCCCTGACATTGATGTGACTTCTTTCTGCCATCCGCTGGCTTGTCCAAGATGTGTTGCGGGAGTTAGGGCTGGGACACGGAGAACACAATCCCCATGTCATGCCCCCCGTGTGGGCTGACCGATGACACAGTCTCTGTACCCCATGGGCAGACAGCTGCTTGTATGGGAAGGACTGGTGTACCCCTGAAAGGCCCCTCAGCTCCTGCTGTGGCTTCTTCATGGCTCTGCTCTATCTTCTCAGGGCTAGCCCAGAACCACAACCCAGCCCTGCAGCCCCCTGCCCAGCCCTCGAGACCTCTCCAAACCCAGCTCCTGATGAGTAACAGCAGTCTCCGCACATTCGAGGACCAAGTCCTCTGTCCCATTTGCCTGGAGGTGTTCCGCAACCCGGTCACCACCGCCTGCGGGCACAACTTCTGCATGACCTGCCTCCAAGGTTTCTGGGACCACCAGGCCTCCGTGGGCAAGACCCTCTACTGCCCCCAGTGCCGAGAGAGCTTCCCCTCCAGACCGCGCCTCTGCAAGAATGGCATCCTGGAGGAGATGGTGACCTGCTTCACCCAGGCCAAGGGCCAGACCTTGGGATCCTCCCGGATCCTGGCGGGGCCCGGGGACGTGCCCTGCGACTTCTGTTCTCCGCAGAAGCTCAAGTCAGTCAAGTCCTGTCTGCAGTGCATGGCCTCCCTGTGCGAGAAGCACCTGCTCAGCCACTTTGAGGACCAGGCGTTCCGGGACCACCAGCTGCTGGAGCCCGTGTGGGACCTCCAGAGCCGCGTGTGCCGGAAGCACCGCAAGCTGCGGGCCCTGTACTGCCGCACGGAAGGCCGCTGTGTGTGCGGGGCCTGCCTGCTGGAGGAGCACAAGAACCACGACACCCTCCCCCTGGAGGAGGAGCGGGCCCGCAAGGAGGTGAGGCGGGGGGACCCGGGACCTCACGGCTCTGAGGCTCTCACGGAGGGTAACTGTCTTCACAAGCCTGGGCACACTGGTCCTTGGGGGGCAGTTACACAACCATCCAAGTGATGGTCATGGGGGCGGATGCGCCACGACATGAGAAAGGGTTGGCGAGTTCAATGAGCGAGGGCCCCGAGTTGTATGTACGAGTTGTAGGTTCTTTTGTTGTTGTTGTTGTTTTTGCACAGCAAAAGGAAAGGCTGAGAGAAAACCTGTCGTGTCAGGTGGGGCATATCCCCTCCTTTTCTCTACTTTTTTTTTTTTTAAAGATTTTATTTATTTATTTGAGAGAGAGAGAGAATGAGAGAGAGCACATGAGAGGGGGGAGGGTCAGAGGGAGAAGCAGACTCCCTGCCGAGCAGGGAGCCCGATGCGGGACTCGATCCCGGGACTCCAGGATCATGACCTGAGCCGACGGCAGTCGCTTAACCAACTGAGCCACCCAGGCTCCCTCCTTTTCTCTACTTTCAACTTTTGTTTAATATAGTTGTACTGCTTTTTCGAGGGGAACACTTAGATTTCAGACATTCCCTCACATGTATTCAGTACAAGTGCTCTTCCCACATAGCCACCCAGGAACGGTCCACGGCCAGGAGGCCCGGCCGGAATGTAAACCCATTCACCACCCTGTTGAGCTCAGCTGACACTTTTTCCATAGCAAGACTTGGTCAACGAAGCAAGCAGTGTGTTGATTTATAGTCTGGCTTGAGCTTCTTAACTTGACGGTGCACCAGCAACAGTTCCTGGACAGGCACTTGGAACGGCACAGTTCTGTCATCTGTTATAAACAAGAACATGCCCGTTGCTGGAACAGGTGGAGACTGAAGGCTTCTCTGTAGAGGGACTTGGGACACAGGGCTGCCTGGGCCAGGCAGGGCCACCCCCAGCAAGGTATCTCTGGGGTTTCATATCTGATAAGTCCCTCCTCGACCCACTGCTGCCTCTCAAGCCCCTGAACCCTCCACAGCCCCTTTCTGTAACCTGAGACCCGGTGGTCGTCACTGTCAGGAGCAGAGAACCTGAGTCCTAAGAATGGGGAGAGAGTCTCAGGGAGTAAGAGACCACAAGCAGAGGGTAGACCCCGGGCCATCTGCCCTTCAGCTCTGGTGTCTCTCATGTAGGCATCTTAGGAATGTAAGAGGTATGTCTCCTCTGGGCTTGTAGAAGGGCTTCTCCGAGGCCACCTCTCCAAATCAGGGCCCTCTCCTCCTCCCTCTCGCTCCCAGGTGGAGGTTCGGAAGGTCCAGGCCAGTGTGGAAAACCAGATGCTGATCATCAACTCTGACAGCCAGAAGCACCGAGGGCAGGTGGCCTTTCTCTCGGTAAGGCTGGCCCGCCCTCTCCCAGGCCCCGGCTTCCCCGCAGTGCCCTGCATCAGGCTGAGGGCCACTCTAAGGCCTTGGCATGGATGTCGTGTAGCCCGGCAGTCAGCAACAGGATGCCGAGGCACGCTCCAGGCCATAAGACTAGGGGTACCCGGCTGGGGCTCAGAGATGCCTCTCGACACACCGTCCACCCCACCCCCCCACAGAAACTGATCCAGACAACACGTGAGGAGGTGAACACCTGCTTCTCAGAGATCATCCAGGAGGTCAGACAGCTGCAGATGAAGGTCTTGGATTTTGTGGAGAAAGAGGAGGCCACTGCTCTGGGGAAGCTAGGCAGCTCCATCCAGCAGAGCCACAACCGGCTCCTGAAGCTGGAGGGGGACAGCATCTGGCTCCGCACCCTGCTTGCCAACAGGAGTGACCAGCAGTTTCTGCAGGTGAGGCCCCACCCACCCCTGTCTCTGCCCCAGGCCCTGATCCAGCCTCTGCCCCCCCTCCACCTGCAGGTGCACCAGATCTGCCCAGACCTAGGATTAAGTGATCAGCATTTGGGGCTGCATCTCTTTGTCCATTCTTCGGCCTCTGGGAGGCTCCCCATCCCAGGCCATAGGTCCTGAGCTTACACCAACCCACTTGGCTTCTTCCTCCACCTCAGCACTCAGCCTTACCCTAACTTTCCTGCCTTCATTTCCCTGGAACAGAAGGGAGTGGACCCTGGGATTCCAAGTATCTGCCACAGTCTATATGTTTCTCCAGACTAGCCCAGGCCAGGGATGGAAGCGAGACC
>NW_027831955.1:6036-13439 GCF_054177405.1 Leptonychotes weddellii
TCTTCCCATTGTTTTCTCATACACTTTGCTTGATGCACTAGGCCAGAGCGGCCACGCTTTTGGCAAAGCCCTCATCTAAGACCTCACAACCAGCAGGAAGGGAGAGAGATGTCCAGGTTTGAAAACGAGCCATTTCTCCACCTGCCCGTGATTCTGGGGACCCCGGAGCCCCTAGCATAAGCGGGAGCTCCTGGCATCCGCCTGGGCCCTGGCTCACAGGTGGTACCGCGGGCCGCTCCCTGCCTTCAGGAGTTCCCCAGGCTGAAGCACTTCCCTGCCTACGTGGAACCCCTGATGGGAACCAACTGTGAGGAGAAGCAGACCTTCCTCCAGTTGCCAGAGACCCTGGCGGAGCTCCGCAGCCGGCTGATGGATGTGGGTCTCAGCTTCATCAATCAGCTCCTCCGGAAGGGTCAGTACCGGGCAGCCCGGGGCCACCGGAGACTCACCTGCATTCGGGGGGTGGGACTGCCCCACTGCCCTGTAGGGCTCGGCAGAGAGCCCTGCCTGCCCCTGTGCACCTTCCCCCGGTGGCGCAGCCTCCTGGAAGCCCATGCCTCTCTCCGGAAGGACCCTGGGCTCTAAGAGTGTCCTCAGCAAAGCCCCTCCATCTCCCCCAGGCATTAAGATGAACTCCTATGAGGTGCTGCCGCCGGCTGTGGACAGAAAAACACTTCTCAAGTGTGAGTCCTCCGTGCTGGGGTCCAGAACAATGGGTGGGAAAGAAAGGAGCAGCCTCCCCCACGGGGCGGGGGGGGGGGGGGGGCATTGTCTTCCCCAGCCCCGCCTGCATTCAGACCAGGGCTCCAGAGAGATGCCAGCTCTCTGACCTCCCACTGGCGACTGATCTCAGAAGGACTCAGCCTGTGACTCCATGGCCCTGATAGGGAGGGGAGGACTATCCTGTCCTCCCCATGGGTGGGGCAAGGACCTGCCTATGGCCCAGCTGCTGGTTCTGCCATCCTCCCTGGCTCTGGTGGGGCACAGCCTCTGCCCTCAGTTCGGTGCCTGCTAGTATCCCCCCCCACCCCCCCCCACCCCCCCCACACACACCCCGGGCTTTAGCCAAGCCAGCTGGGATGACACTGTCCATTTCTTCCTCAGACAATCTCCCTTTTCCTTTGATGCTTCTGCAGCCCCTCTCCGGGGCAGGGCTGGGAGGCACATCTCAGTGACTTCTCTGAGATATAGGGGGTCTCTCTGGTGAATCCCTGAGTCACCTCCTCCAGGAGCCCTTGACCTTCCCTCAATCCCGTTCAGTCTCCTGTCCTCAGCCCCGGGGGCGCTCACCCTGGCTCCCTGGCACGTCCCCTCCCCCCAGGTTACTGCAACCTGAACTTTGACCCCACCACGGCCAGCGAGGAGCTGTTCCTGTTCAAGGAGACCCACTCGGTGCTGAACCTGGGCATCCTGCTGGAGCCCTTCGCCGCGGGCGGCCCCTTCCCCGGCTTCAAGCAGTGGCCGCAGGTGCTGTGCTCGCGCGGCCTGTCCGAGGGCCGCCACTACTGGGAGGCCGACGTGTCCAACTCGTGGGTGTGCCTGGGCCTCACCTACCGCCGCAGCCCCCCGCTCGGCGGCCGCCCGCGCCGCAACGTCGTCTACCTGCTGGGCCGCAACCCCTACTCGTGGTGCCTGGAGTGGGACTCGCTCAAGTTCTCCGTGTGGCACAACAACACGCAGACGGTGCTGCACGGCGGTTACCAGCGCACGCTCGGCGTGGCGCTCGACTGCGGCGCCGGCTGCCTCTCCTTCTACTGCGTGGCGGGCGGCGTGAGCCTGCTCTACCGCTTCCTCGTCTCCTTCCTGGAGCCGCTCTACCCCGCGGTCATGGTCAGCAGCGGCGCCTCGGTCACGCTCAAGCAGCACCCGGAGGGGGGCGTAGGCCGCGGTCAATAAAGCTGGACTCGAGCGCTGGCTGGGCCCGCGGGGAGGGGCGCCGGGGGCGGCGAGGGGCGCCGGGGGCGGGTGCCGCCGGAGGTCCCGGCCCCGGGTTGGAGGCGGAGGGCGGCCCACCGGCCTCCCGACCCGCGGCCCCGGACGTCCCGGGAATCCCAGGAAACAGGCAGACCCCTCCGTTCCCGCAGCCCCAGGAGAAGGGCTCTGAGACAGGCTGGAGCTCCCCCGGGACTGGGGACAGTCCGATGGCCTCCGGAGGGCAGATTCTTGACCCGGGTGCACAGTCTCCCCCACCGTGGCGACCGCCCTCCTAAGCCCCATAGAGGCCCCTGGTCTTGGTTCTCCAGGCTGGTCCCGGCACCGCAGCATCAGGGGCCCAGGGACGTGTTCCCGAAGGCCCTGTGCCCTGAGTGGGCGGGGCTTGGAGCAGACGGCTTCTCTGCGCTCCTCCCCCGCAGGTGACCTGGCTGAGAGTGGCACCTAACCGATGGTTTGGGGCGGGGGGGGGGGGGGGTCTGTCCCAGTTGCTTAATTGGGGGCTGGGAGGTTAAGGCGAGGAACCCAGGCTGATCTCAGGCCCAAAGAAAGGCTGAGGGCTTACTGACCAGAGCAGAGCGTCGCATACACCTGCTGTTCCAACATCTGGAGCAGATGTGAAACTGAAGCTGTCCACTCCACCCTCCTCTGTGTGGCTGGAAGCTGTTTGCCCCAGCCTTCGGCCCACCCCCCTCCACTCTCCTAACATGTCGCACTGCCCAAAAGCAAAGGGGCTGCTTCCCCACCCAGGCCTCTGCCATCCCACCTGCCCGGTCAGCGTGTGCGGAAGTCGGCCCGCGAGGCTGGATCCCGGCCAGGTTCCTGCCTCGCCACCGCAGGAGCGTGCCTGGGGACTCAGCCCATCTGGGGAAGCCACCTCAGCATTTCCAGCCTCAACCAGCCGCTTGTTCCTACGGTTTCTCTGCGGGAGCTCTCAGGTTAATGACTGACTCTGAAGAGGAACTGCTACAAGTCCTGGGAGAAAAGCCCGCGGGTAACGTGGTCCAGAACCAGGCCAAACAGCGCCCGGCCCCACGGGTGTGCCTGAATTCCATCCCCGCCTGGCCTGTTGGAAGAGAAATTAGTGACCCTAGTTTCCCATCAGGAGAGGTCATTTTAGGGCCAGGATGGGGCCAGACCGGAATCAGGTGTAGGGGGTACTCTCAAGGTCTCTGAGGGTGGGGCACCCTCAAGCAAACTGTGGCTGGGATTTCTTGCTGACCTTCCTTTCTGGAGTCTTCACTCTTGTTCCCCATGAGCTGTTCCCCATGCTGATAGGTAGGAATGAAATGTAAACTTTTCCCCGTGTTCAGGAGAGGTCTTTCACACCCAAATGCCTACATCTTGGCTCCCCACCCCCAGCCCCTGCAATCTTCATTCTTCCTGGGATGAGGTCAAGAAGTGCTGAGGAGGCGAGGGTAGGGTACAAGGAGACAGCAGGGGTCTGCTCTGACTAGCCGAATGGATCTCCAAGTCTTTCCCCATCTCCTTGCAAGGAGGCAGCTACCCTTGCCAGCTCTTTATGGGGTGCCGTGTGATGCTGGAAACCATCCTGACACCTTCGGGCACATGTTGGTGTGAAATCCACATCTGAACTAACAGGGGTATTTGCTTTCCTAAACAGCTCTTCCTTTGCAGTTCCTAGGCCACTAGGAATTCACAGTGATAGTCCTGGGGGTCCTCAAATGCTTTTTATTTCACAAAGCCAAATGGCAAGCAGGTCTGCACATCAGGGAGGCTAGCCAGCAGACCAAAATGTCAATATTTTCTGCTCATGGCTCAGCATGTGCCTCATGGCAGAAATATGCTAGAGGGGTCCTCCCCAGTGCCAGATCAGCCAGTGCTCTTGGATAATCCATGTCTGTGAACCCTACCCTTTCCCTTTCCCCCACTGCGGAGACACCAGGGAAGGGACTGTCCCTAGAACGCCACCCACACACTTCTCATGCCTTCCTTCTCCCACCTTAGCACTCAAATATTTTTTTATTGTGAATCTGAATAGGCTGTAAACTAGTCTGTCACCAAGGATTATTTCGCTTTAAAAATGTCCGTGTGGGGGCACCTGGTTGGCTCAGTCGTTAGGCGTCTGCCTTCGGCTCTCCTCGCGGTCCCGGGGTCCTGGGATCAAGCCCCACATCGGGCTCCCTGCTCAGCAGGAAGCCTGCTTCTCCCTCTCCTACTCCCCCTGCTTGTGTTCCCTCTCTCGCTGTGTCTTTCTCTGTCAAAATATTAAAAAAAAAAAAAAAAGAAAGAAAACTTACAACAATACTATATACTTTCAAAATGCAAAAAGAAAAGTTATTCAAAATGCAAAAATGACTTGTTCACTGGCTGCATAACATTACATTCTACAAATCTACATTCTACAAATTCTACAAGTCCTATAGCTTTGGTGTATGTTTTGTTTGTTTGTTTAATCTCTACACCCAACGTGGGGCTCAAACTCATGACCCTGGGATCAAGAGTCAGCATGCTCTTCTGACTGAGCCAGCCAAGAACCCCTCCTATGGCTTTGTTTTGTCTTTAATTCCTTCCTTGATTCCCACTGGAGATGGGTGGCAAGTGGCAACCCAGCCAAAGCCAGATATTGCTTCCTCCACGTTACTCCCAAGTTTGACGCAAACTCAGAAGGGTCAAGGTAGGGGCCAAAGGATGCTGGCAACAGCCATGATTTCCACCCATCTCATCATGCCATCCCACAGTGGGGGGAGAACAGAAGCAGGACCAGGTGGCAGGAACCTAGGGAAGAAGCCTGAACCCTGCCCTCTCACAGGGGTTGGTGTGCTCAGGCTGGGGATAGAAGGGAGAGGATGTTTGTGGGAGCCTCGGGCAGAGTATGCCTGGCATATGGTGGGTACCTGATGGCTTTCAGGAACATCCCACTCAAGAGAGCATAAGCTCAACTCTGCACTTTTCCTGTGAGGAAGGCCCCTGGTGGTATGTGGACCAAGTCCCACCAGCTAAGGAGAGGTGGGCTGTCTCCAGCCTGCTGGCTCAGTCCCACCCCGACTCCACCCCCCAGCTCCTTGCCACAAATACCAGTCTCTTGTAGCTCTCATGGGTTTCATTACCAGACTTTGTACCATCCTAACCTCCAAAGGGTCTTCCCTCCTGGGCTTTGCTTATGCTGTCCCCGCTGCCTGGAGCATTCTTCCACTCTCGCCCCCTTAAGTCCTACTCATTACTTGTCATGTACTCCCGTGCAGTCCTTAAGACAACTAAGATGCTGTGTTCCAAGAAGCCAGTCTTGAACCCCCCTCTCCCTAAGCCAAGTGGGGTCCCCTCCTCTCTGCTCCCATAACACTCTGCATGCATCCCGCCTAGCAACCACTTGTTTCATGTGAGAATTCTGCATCGGATGTACGGCCAGACTGGATATTTCATGTCTCCAGTGCTTAATGCATGCCTGCCAGAGAGCAGGTCCCTAATAAATGTTGACCCAAGAACTGAAGAAACCTTTGCAGAGGCTGGGTCAGGTCAGGCTGGGTGTGAGTGGCCTGGCACAGCTGCCCAACGACTTCCTTCTCCTCCCTTTGCCATCCTTTTGCTAAGTTAAGTCTGAACATGCCCTGCATCCAGGTGGGAGCAAAGGACCTTCCTATTCCTCCATTTGCTTCCACTTTCAACCTCCCCTTTAGCGTGAAGATTCTTTGAGGCTGAGGATCCTCCAGTAGGTGTGTGAAGTGAGAAACACATACCTCTCTCAGCCTCTGTTTCCTGATCTGTAAAATTGCATGGATAGGGATACCGTTCATATTTGTGAAAGAGTCTATGACTCCCAATGCTTCTCAAACCAGGCAGCTGGGAAACATGCATTTGGGGCAGGGCCAGGACTAGGGTGAAGCAAGTGAGGCATTCACCTCAGGCACAAAATTTAAGAAAGGGCTCCAAGGGGCACCTGAGTGGCTCAGTCAGTTAAGTGTCTGCCTTTAGCTCAGGTCATGATCCTGTAGTCCTAGGATCGAGTCCCACATTGGGCTCCCTGCTCCCTGCTCAGCGGGGAGTCTACTTCTCCCTCTCCTTCTGCTCCTTCCCCTGTTCATGCTCTCTCTCTCTCACCCTCTCTCTCTCAAATAAATAAATAAAATATTATTTTTAAAAAGGGTACTAAATGAGAAAAATATGCAGCCAAGAATACTTTATCCAGCTAGGCTGTCATTGAAAATAGAAGGAGTCAAAAATAAGTAAAATTAAAAAAAAAAATGGCGCCTGGGTGGCTCAGTTGGTTAAGCAACTGCCTTCTGCTCAGGTCATGATCCTGGAGTCCCGGGATTGAGTCCCGCATCAGGCTCCCTGCTTAGCAGGGAGTCTACTTCTCCCTCTGACCCTCACCCCTCTCATTCTTTCTCTCTCAAAAATAAATAAAATTTAAAAAAAAAGAAAAGAAAATAGAAGGAGTGATAAAAAGTTTCCAGGACAAACAGAAACTAAAAGAATTTGCAATCATCAAACCAGCCCTATAAGAAATATTGAAAGGGGTCCTCTAAGCAAAGAGAGAGCCCCAAAGTAACATAGACCAGAACGGAACAGAGACAATATACAGTAACAGTCACCTTATAGGCAATACAATGGCACTAAATTCATATCTTTCAATAGTTACCCTGAATGTAAATGGGCTAAATGCCCCAATCAAAAGACACAAGGTATCAGATTGGATAAAAAAGCAAGACCCATTGATATGTTGCCTGCAAGAGACTCATTATAGACCCAAAGACACCACCAGATTGAAAGTGATGGGGTGGAAAACCATTTATCGTGCTAATGGACATCAAAAGAAAGCTGGGGTAGCAATCCTTATATCAGACAAATTAGATTTTAAACCAAAAACTGTACTAAGAGATGAGGAAGGACACTATAGCATACTTAAAGGATTTATCCAACAAGAAGATCTAACAATTGTAAATATCTATAATTGGCAGCAGCCAATTATATAAGCCAACTAATAACAAAATCAAAGGAACACATCGACAATAATACAATAATAGTAGGAAACTTCAACACTCTCCTCACTGAAATGGACAGATCATCTAAGCAAAAGATCAGCAAGGAAATAAGGGCTTTAAATGACACACTGGACCAGATGGACTTCACAGATATATTCAGAACATTCCATCCCAAAGCAACAGAACACACATTCTTCTCTAGTGCACATGAACATTCTCCAGAATAGATCACATACTGGGTCACAAATCAGGTCTCAACCAGTACCAAAAGATTGGGATCATTCCCTGCTTATTTTCAGACCACAATGCTTTGAAATTTGAATTCAATCACAAGAGGGAAGTTGGAAAGAACTCAAATACATGGAGGCTAAAGAGCATCCTATTAAAAAATGAATGGGTCAACCAGGAAATTAAAGAAGAATTTTAAAAATCATGGAAACAAATGAAAATGAAACCACAACTGTTCAAAATCTTTGGGATGCAGCAAAGGCAGTCCTAATAGGGAAGTATAGAGCAATACAAGCCTTT
>NW_027831956.1:0-2370 GCF_054177405.1 Leptonychotes weddellii
CATCGGGCTCCCTGCTCTGCAGGGAGCCTGCTTCTCCCTCTCCCACTCCCCCTGCTTGTGTTCCCTCTCTCGCTGTGTCTCTCTCTGTCAAATAAATAAATAAAATCTTTAAAAAAAAAAAAAACTGTAAATCTTAATCTAAGTTTTATGTTTGTTTGCTTTTCTTTTTAAGAAATTTGTCTTTTAAGTACTGGATTCGGCAGTATGTGTATATATATGTATACATATATATGCAGTATATATGTGTGTATATATGTATATTTTTTTAAATCACCTACTTTCCAGTTTAAAAAATTAAGAATACAGGTAATGATATACATGTTCTACTATACTAACATAATGTATATTGGAAACATAAATATATTGATTTAAAAAGGTGAGCTAAAATTTGAATGGAAGTTCTAATCATTTCTTTCATCACCCTAACAACCATCTTGTACATCGTATCTACTAGGGCATATACATCGTATTCTAGACCACTACACTACATGTGAATCATTAAGACTTATAAAAAAAAAAAGGCATGTTTCATATTATACATCTCACTTCTAAAATCTAATGATTTTAGAACTGTGTCGGGCATAGAAAATATAAGAACTGATACTCAATATTACTCCTTTCTCTTTTCTTCCAAGTATTGTCTCCCCTCCCATGACTGTTCTAAGAATTTGTGAAAGTTCATATATTTTTACTTTTAGAATTGAGTACTGTCAACCCAAGAAAACCTTGTACATAAAGAGATGTACAGCTTGAAAATTTAAAGTTGTTTGGAACTATGTTCCTGAGCCCCTTTTGCTTTATATAGTTATTGTGGCCTGTGCAAGCTTATCATAGAGACACAATTCTTCATGGGGTCACTAGGATGAGAGCAATGAGAACTATGTGTGTGTGGCATCTAAATGCTTGCAGCGTAGAAAGCATTCACCAAACTAATAATAAATTTAGTATTGTTTAAGTTTTAGAAATAAGACACAATAATAAATATTTACAGTGAAAGAGCACTGGATTTATTCTTTTGCTCTTGATAACAGTTTGCCCACTGAATCAAATTATGTGATTTTACATTATTTCAGATTACAAAAATTAAAGAGCAATCAATTCATTATGCATCTTTCTTTGAAATTGTACGTTACCATGTGCCGTGTATTTGAATTCTGGTCCTCAAACTTTTGTGCTGAATCATATCATAAATCAGAACACCCCCACTATTTTTATGAGTTTTATGGCAATAAATGATGTTATGAAGAATTTATGAGGGCAAAATCTCCACTAACTACATAGTTACTGCCTTTCAAAAGGAATAAATCCTAGTTACCTGAGACCGGAAGTATAAAGTTCTCAACACCATAGAATTCATAACTGACAGGCACAGTTTGAAGGTCTTAATCATTGGGGGATGTTTTCTGGGATGTAAAATGTACAAATTGGTCAGAGAAAGAAGATTAATAGAGCTCCTCAAGTCTTCAAGCCAAATACCCTGACTGGGTATGCACTACCCCAGGAGTAGATTTGGATCCTCTTTTTATTGAATAAACACTGGTGTTTGGGTTCCTTACATAATCTCTGTTTAGTTGTTTACATATTCATTTGCTTAATCTGCAATCAACAAGTTGTCATTAAGCACGGTAAAAGTATGTTAAAATATCTGATGTTTACTTACACCCACATGCACAGACACATATATAAACACATTTACTGATTCACTCATTTATACTCTGGAGGAGGGTAGTTCTCTGCCTCTGTCATCCAGCCAATTTGAGTAAATTCATACGATGATGGAATTCCATGTTCAAGTTTTATTGAAATCTTTTGAATCTGCAGTATTTAAGAGGCTTTGCTACACAAATATAGTGATATATAACTGCATAATCTGGAAAAGCACAACTTATTCAGCTGAATTAACACATGCAGATGGTGATATCATTTTTAATGTATAATTGCTAAATGGTTCAGTCTTAACTTTATTTATGCACATGTTAAAAAGCTTACCAGAGTATTATTCATGCCTCTCAACCTCTGAATTCCATAAATACTGATTCAATGCAGAGCATTGGCTTCATTTTTTACAATATGAAATAATAATCTTAGACTTGATTAAGTTGAAAGTATGTTGGGGATGCATTTTTAAAATATTTTGAACCTTATTTTAAATAAGAAATATATGCACATGCAATGAAATGTGTATCCTCTTTCTACCATTATCTCTCTGCCATTCAGAACACCCCTTTCCACTGATAGATTTGTGTGTGTGCTTACAGACTTTGGTAGATAACTCACACATATTCTACTATATAAAGATAATACATTTTTACTCAAATGATAAGATAGTATGTACACAAATGGTAACATAATATACTTACTGTTCAAATC
>NW_027831957.1:0-270 GCF_054177405.1 Leptonychotes weddellii
AATTTACGGATGCAATTCAAAAGTCTTTAAGGCCAAACAGTAATCAAAGCCCTGTTTAAAAGTGTTTGTTCAAAAAAAAAAAAAAAAGATAAAAGAAGAACAATAAACTATGTAAAGTGAGTTTAAAAGGAGATTTTTAGGGTGCCTAGCTGGCTCAGTGGGTGAAGCATGTGACTCAGGTTTTCTTTTAAGTTTTATTCATTCATTTTTATTTTTTTTTAAGATTTTATTTATTTATTTAATTGACACAGAGAGAGAGACAGTGAGAGA
>NW_027831958.1:0-270 GCF_054177405.1 Leptonychotes weddellii
ATCTAGCAATATGCTAAATGCAGAAACATAATCAAAATAGGAAAGAATCAAGTTCGTGATCTGTAAGAGAACAAAAGCAATGTAAGGACAGTGGGTATAAGGGACAAAGGGGAGCCAACATGTGGCTTGATGCCACAGAAACAGAGGACAAAATTAAGGAACTACTGCTCTGTGAAACATACTAACAAAAAGATCCCAAATATTCAAAATCTTTGGGATGCAGCAAAGGCAGTCCTAAGAGGAAAGTATATAGCAATACAAGCCTTTCTC
>NW_027831959.1:0-270 GCF_054177405.1 Leptonychotes weddellii
AAGCAGTGTAGAAAAGGGGATGAAGTCAATACCCTCTGAGTTTGGGGCTCCAGGGATCAGGAACCAGACCCGGGAAGGTAAAAGGTGGGAGGGAAGGTATAGATAAAGGAACATGAGATAAATTAAATTAGAGCAAGTCTAAACATTTTATTTGGTAAAATTTTCTTCTCTGTCTGCAAAAGGAAAAATTATTAATCTATAAAATATTAAGAAAGAAGTCCTAATGCCTTCTTGCCAGGTGCCTGAGAAATAGTACACATTTATTCTTAG
>NW_027831960.1:0-270 GCF_054177405.1 Leptonychotes weddellii
GGCGCCTGGGTGGCTCAGTTGGTTAAGCGACTGCCTTCGGCTCAGGTCATGATCCTGGAGTCCCGGGATCGAGTCCCGCATCGGGCTCCCTGCTCGGCAGGGAGTCTGCTTCTCCCTCTGACCCTCCTCCCTCTCATGCTCTCTGTCTCTCATTCTCTCTGTCTCAAATAAATAAATAAAATCTTTAAAAAAAATTAAATTAAATTAAATTAAATTAAATTAAATGAGCAATTTCTAGGTGTTAGAAGTCTTTTAAAAGTCTTAAATGTA
>NW_027831961.1:0-270 GCF_054177405.1 Leptonychotes weddellii
GTCTTCAAGTACAGTGAGGCAACAAGAACATACAAGAATGCTATCCGTACATTAAGACTCCACTCAAATTTCACCTTTTCTGTGGCCCTTCGGATGCACACTTTCCTCTGCATGGAATTCTCTCTTTTTCTGCCCAGTGAATTCCTACACATCCAGGGCACCAAAGCAAACGAGCGAGCCCACGGTGAGGACGTAGTAAGAGCTGAGGTTGGAAGGATGTATTAGGTTGAATGGTGTCTCCCCGCCAAAACTCACGCCCAGAACCTTAGA
>NW_027831962.1:0-270 GCF_054177405.1 Leptonychotes weddellii
AAAAAAAAAAAAAAGTTTATATGGAAACACAAAAGACCCAGAGCAATATTGAAGAAGAACAAAGCTGGAGGACTGACTTTAATCAACTTCTAAGTTTACTATCTAAAGCTGCAGTATTCAAGATGGTGTAGTATTGGAAAAAGAACAGATGAACAGACCACTGGAATAAAGAGCTAAGAAATGGGCCCAAGCAAATATAATCAGATGCAAACGAAAACCATGAATCGTGGATCACCACATCAAAAACTAATGACGTATTGTATGGTGACT
>NW_027831963.1:0-270 GCF_054177405.1 Leptonychotes weddellii
GGAACCTATTACAGTCACAGGAGCTCCTACCAGCATCCCTGGCCCCAAGAGAAGAGCTTGGTTTGGACAGGGGATTGCATATGTGAAATCCACTCCAATATTTGCATCTGCCTAAGCCTCTGGAGTCTTTCTTTAATAGTGCGTTAAGAAATTGCTGGCATCTTTGTCCAGAAATGGACCCTCAACTCTATGGTCAACTAATCTTTGACAAAGCAGGAAAGAATGTCCAGTGGAAAAAAGACAGTCTCTTCAACAAATGGTGTTGGGAAA
>NW_027831964.1:0-270 GCF_054177405.1 Leptonychotes weddellii
GGCACCTGGGTGGCTCAGTTGGTTAAGCGACTGCCTTCGGCTCAGGTCATGATCCTGGAGTCCCGGGATCGAGTCCCACATCAGGCTCCCTGCTCAGCAGGGAGTCTGCTTCTCCCTCTGACCCTCCTCCCTCTCATGCTCTCTGTCTCTCATTCTCTCTCTCGCAAATAAATAAAAAATCTTAAAAAAAAAAAAAAAGTTACTGATTTTAGAGTGATAATAACCTAATCTGGAAATCTAATACAATTTCTTAAATGAGTATTGGACACA
>NW_027831965.1:0-270 GCF_054177405.1 Leptonychotes weddellii
CATGTGACTCTTGATCTCGGGGTTGTGAGTTCAAGCCCCACGTTGGGTGTAGATATTACTTAGAAATAGAATCTTTTTATTATTTATTTTTATTTTTATTTTTTAAAGATTTTATTTATTTTAGAGGCAGAGCACAAGAGGGGGGAGCGGGAGAGGGAGAAGCAGACTCCCTGCTGAGCAGGGAGCCCGATGCGGGACTCGATCCCGGGACTCCAGGATCATGACCTGAGCCGAAGGCAGTTGCTTAACCAACTGAGCCACCAGGCGCCC
>NW_027831966.1:0-270 GCF_054177405.1 Leptonychotes weddellii
ATATCATTTTTCTGGTACAATCCTCATGAATGGAGAGCTGTACATCAATTTCCTTTTCTCTTTTTATTTTTTTTTTTTTTAAAGATTTTATTTATTTATTTGAGAGAGAGAGTGAGTGAGAGAGAGAAAGAGCACAAGAGGGGGGAGCGGGAGAGGGAGAAGCAGACTCCCCGCCGAGCAGGGAGCCCGATGCGGGACTCGATCCCGGGACTCCAGGATCATGACCTGAGCCGAAGGCAGTCGCCCAACCAACTGAGCCACCCAGGCGCC
>NW_027831967.1:0-2370 GCF_054177405.1 Leptonychotes weddellii
AAAAAAAAAAAAATTTGAAGAATCCTAGTTTCTAACAGGCAGGGCCTGAGTGGAGTGTCTCCCCCATGCTCCACCTCTCCTCACTGCCATGTGGCTGATGCCCATAAGGAAAAATGTGCACAAGGGAAGAACACTTTTGTCGAGTTTGATGTAGTAATTAAAGCAGTATGGTATTGGCATAAAAACAGACACATTAATCAATGGAACAGAAGAGAGAGCCCATAAATAAACTTACATATATATAGTCAATTCATTTATGACAAAGGAGGCAAGAATATACAATGGGAAAAGAATAGTCTCTTCAATAATTGATGTTGGGAAACCTGGACAGCTACATGCAAAAGAATGAAACTGGACCACTATTATACCATATACAAAAATTGACTCAAATGTACCAAAGATATGTATGTAAGACCTGAAACCGTAAAACTGCTACCAAAAAAACAAAACAAAATAAGACAAAAATCCACGTAGGTGATAAGCTCCTCATTGGTCTTAGTGGTGCTTCTTCTTTTTTTTTTTTTCTTTTTTTTCTTTTTGGATCTGACTCCAAAGGCAAGAGAAACAAAATCAAAAATAAGTAAGTGGGAGTCCATCAAACTAAAAAGCTTCTGCGCAGTGAAGGAAATCATCAGCAAAACAGAAAGGCAACCTACTAAATGGGAGAAGATATTGTCAAATCATATATCTGACAAGGGGTTAATATTCAAAATATATTTTAAAAACACACAATTCAATAACAAAAAGAAAAACAATAATCCTATTTAAAAATAGACATCTGAACGGACATTTCTCCAAAAAAGACAGACTAATGGCCAAAGGGCACATGGAAAGATACTCAATATCACTAATCTTCAAGGAAAGGTAGATCAAAACCACAATGAGATATCACATTACACCTCTAAGAATGACTATTATCAAAAAGACAAGAAATAACAAGTGTTGGCAGGCATGTGGAGAAAAGGAACCCTTGTGCACTGTTGGTGGGAATGCAAACTGGTGCAGCCACTGTGAAAAAGAGTATGGAGGTTCTTCAAAAAGAACTACCATATTATCCAGCAATTCCTACTGGGTATCTATCCAAAGAAAATAAAAACACTAACTCAAAAAGATATATGCAACATCATGCTCATTGCAGCATTATTAATAATAGCCAAGATATAGAAACAAACTGTGTCCATCTTTGGGTGAATAAATATTTCTCAAACAATTATGCAATGCTAGGTACTGGTATATAACTTTCACCTTTGACTAGCATATTTTAGGTGACTTTTTAAAAAAAGATTTTATTTATGTATTTGAGAGAGAGAGAGCACAGAAGCAGGGGGGAGGGGTAGAGGGAGACAGAGAAGCAGAATCCCCGCTGAGCAGGGAGCCTGATGTGAGGCTCGATCCCAAGGACCCCAGGATCATGACCTGAGTTGAAGACAGATGCTTAACCAACTGAGCCACCCAGGCACCCCTTTAGGTGACTCTTAATGTCTTGTGTCCTATCTCATGTAATCCTCACAATAATTCTTCCTCTTATCCCCACTTTACAGATGAGGAAGCAGATATAAAGAGGTTAAGTTCACAGGCAAAGTCACATAGCTAGTAACTGAGGAGCTGGGATTCAAACCCAGACACATTAGACCCCAGAGTCCTCTTCTCTGCCTAAACTCTAAACTCCCTTTCAAGGGGAGGAACTAAAATTCAAACCTGAATCTTATGATTCTGAAGCTATATTTTTGCTACTATGTCGCAATGTAACAAAATTCACAAATGATACTATGCACTTAGATCTGTTTATACTAAATACACAGTTGTGGCTGCATTAGCAGATGCTTAGAACATATTAAAGTGATGGCCACGATTTTTAAAAAAGACTTATTTATTTGAGAGAGAAAGAGAGAGAATTAGTGGAAGGGGCAGAGGGAGAGAAAATCTCAAGTCGACTCTGTGCTGAGCGTGGAGTCTGATGCTGGGCTGGATCTCACAACCCTGAGATCAAGGCCTGAGCCAAGATCAAGGCCTGAGCCGAAATCAAGAGTCTGACATCCAGCCAACTGCCTGACTGAGTCACCTGGGTGCTCCATAGCCACCATTTTCACAATTGAAGTCATCTGTCTGGTCCAAGACCCATCACAAGTGAGAGTTCTGACGCCATGTTGTTTATGCCTCTGTTCCACTCACACTGGAGGCATGCTGGATAAAAATTAAGGCAGAATTCTGGGAGAAAAGCCCAATACACATGAGCCTAGGATATATACCAAAACTTTGACCTACTGGGGACACTGGCTTGCCAGAGGGAATCCAGTATCCTAAGAGCAAGGCATGAGATATGAGGCAGCTTCTCAAACTCAGGCTGTATGCACTTGTCCCTGCCTCAGA
>NW_027831968.1:0-270 GCF_054177405.1 Leptonychotes weddellii
CCTGCGCCCTCTGTTCTCCTGTGCAGGATACGGAGGTGCTGAACACGGCCGTCCTCACCGGGAAGCCTGTCTCGGTTCCCGTCAAGGTCGTGGGCATTCAGGAGGACGGCTCCGTGGTGGACGTGTTGGAGGCTGTGGAGTGCAGGTCTGCGGATGAAGATGTCGTGAAGGTACAAGGGGCCTTACCGCCAATCCTGCCAGGGGTCCGGTCCTCTGGGGGGCCGTCCCTCTGTCCCAGGGTCTTGTGGGGCTGGAGCCAGGGTGACCACA
>NW_027831969.1:0-270 GCF_054177405.1 Leptonychotes weddellii
ACCTGTATGTCTGTTGAGAACACTTAAGATCTCTTTCAGCAAATTTTAAGTATACAGTACATTATTATCAACTGTAGTCATCATGCTATGCATTAGATCATGAGAACAAATTATGGGCATGCTTCCATTGCTAGAACTTTACTGTTGTCTTTGTGAAGATAGTCAGGAATCAAGCTGTGCTTTTGTTTTATTGTTGCTGTTATTAAAATCATTACACTACTGCCTTCAAATTCTTCAAGTGTTGTCCGTGCATATTGTGGGGCTGGGTTA
>NW_027831970.1:0-270 GCF_054177405.1 Leptonychotes weddellii
GAGACAGAGAGCATGAGAGGGAGGAGGGTCAGAGGGAGAAGCAGACTCCCTGCCAAGCAGGGAGCCCGATGCGGGACTCGATCCCAGGACTCCAGGATCATGACCTGAGCCGAAGGCAGTCGCTTAACCAACTGAGCCACCCAGGCGCCCTCTGGAAATAATTTTTACATGTTGATCCAGAATGCTTCAAAAGCCTCTGGAGGCTTCCAAAAGATTTAAACATGACTTTTTTGCATATCACATGTGGAAGATCATCATGGAGGATACCGA
>NW_027831971.1:0-270 GCF_054177405.1 Leptonychotes weddellii
CATAAACAATGAAATAATGAGGTGTAAAAGAAAGAAAACTCAACCGACCTGTCTGATTTACTCACACATGACATAACTTCAAAACCCAATAATCATCAATACATAATGACCATGACATAACCAGTTCTTGAATATTCAGAAACTAGAATTATAAATATAATTAACAATTATGCTATGGTCTGAAAGTCTGGTCACCCCCAAACCCATATGTTGAAATCTCACCTCCCAATGTAATGGTATTAGGAAGTAGGGATTCTGGGGATGATTAGG
>NW_027831972.1:0-270 GCF_054177405.1 Leptonychotes weddellii
GCTGGGGTTCCTCATCCAAACCACACAACACAGAGAATGAACAGGGTGAATACTTTCTCAAGTTCTACCAATTCTACCTAACTGGTAGCATTCCAGGTGCTGAAAACAGAAGTTACACATGACAGGTACCTACAGCTTAATTCTCTCAGGAAAGCCTTGCTCAGAAAGGCTAGAACACAAGTAACAGAAATAGCCAAAAACAGCCGCAACACATCTAAATAGATATTTCTGTCCCTACTGCACAAAGTGCTCTCAATCACTAATAAAAAA
>NW_027831973.1:0-270 GCF_054177405.1 Leptonychotes weddellii
AGAACTACGCCGGTTCGTTGGGTGACCAACTCATCCGGGTTCGCCCTGAGTGTTGGGAACCCCTTCATCTTTTTTTTTTTTTTTTAAAGATTTTATTTATTTATTTGAGACAGAGAGAATGAGAAACAGAGCATGAGAGGGAGGAGGGTCAGAGGGAGAAGCAGACTCCCCGCCGAGCAGGGAGCCCGATGCGGGACTCAATCCCGGGACTCCAGGATCATGACCTGAGCCGAAGGCAGTCGCTTAACCAACTGAGCCACCCAGGCGCCC
>NW_027831974.1:0-270 GCF_054177405.1 Leptonychotes weddellii
ATGGATGCATACTAGAGATGTACCAACTACCAAAACTGAACCAGGAAGAAATAGAAAACCTGAACAGACCCATAACCCCTAAGGAAACTGAAGCAGTATACAAAAATCTCCCAACAAACAAAAGCCCAGGCCAGATGGCTTTCCAGGGGAATTTTACCAAATATTTAAAGAAGAATTAATACCTATTCTTCTGAAACTGTTCCAAAAAATAGAAATGGAAGGAAAACTTCCAAACTCATTTTATGAGGCCACCATTACCTGGATCCAAAA
>NW_027831975.1:0-270 GCF_054177405.1 Leptonychotes weddellii
AACACAGAGTAAAACTGACCCATTTTGGCATGCAGCCCTGAGGTTTGACGCAACGACCTCGTGTCACTGCGGCCACGGTGAGGGTGCAGAGCGGCTCCTCACCCTAAAATCTCCCTCCTCCCGTGACCCACAACCCCTGGCAATGCTGATCGGTTGTCTGTCACTCTAGTTTTGTCTTTTCGGGAGTGTCGTATACACAAAACATACAGTCGGTGACCATCTGAGGCCACCTCTTTCACTCGCGGTGGTGCCTTTGAGACCCATTAACGT
>NW_027831976.1:0-270 GCF_054177405.1 Leptonychotes weddellii
ATGTCCAAATCATTCATTCAGAATCACTAATTTCAAGTTATAGTGCTTTCATTTTACATTTTTTACCACTGAATTCATCTTTCTTCTTCAAAATTAGTCTAGGACAATAACAGCCCTTATTGCTTTTACAATATTCTGGGAAATAAAATTTTATACAAGGTAGGTCAGGAGTGGACTAAGAAGTTATTCTTTAAACAGAACATTCTATCAGTTTGATGTTTTAGCACTGTTATGTCCTATCCCTATCCTAATTTAGTGGTCTTCATTGAG
>NW_027831977.1:0-270 GCF_054177405.1 Leptonychotes weddellii
ATGACCACCACCACCATGACCACCATCACTATGATGACCACCATGACCATCACCATGACCACCACCACCATGACCACCATCACTATGATGACCACCACCATGACCACCAACACTATGACCACCACCACCATGACCACCATCACCATGATGACCACCACCATGACCACCATCACTATGACCACCACCACCATGACCACCAACACTATGACCACCACCACCATGACCACCATCACTATGACGACCACCATGACCATCACCATGACCACCACC
>NW_027831978.1:0-2370 GCF_054177405.1 Leptonychotes weddellii
GCGATATCAGCCGTAGTGGTTTGCGTTAAGGTAATTACTAACTTGGTAATTAATGCCTGATTATCATGGCTTAGATATTGCAGACCTTGACTCTTAGCATTGGTTAATACCGTTTGTAGTAAGGATAAAATACTGTCATCCGTTACTTGTGAATGAGCCTCACCGTTATCTTTACTATTTGCATTGCTTTCTACAGCAAAGGCATTATAGCGAGCCAATAACCCCATTAACGCTTGTTGCCAAAAACTATTGACGTAGTCGGTTATTAGAGGCGATACAGTTAAGATAGGTTGGCTTAATAACGATTGTAACCATGTCAATATTGCCGTTAAATTAGTCGCTTTGTCCTTTTTATCATTCTTGTTATTACCGCCTGTATTCGTCTCTTGTAAATAACGAGTATGTAGCCAAATAAGCTGTTTAATATGATGAGCGCTGTTTTCAATTTGCTCTAATAATACCTTATCTTTAAGCTTAGTAGGACTACTGATGATACTGTCGGTTAGCGCTTGCCAATTGTCTTCTGCGTCATCTAATTGTTGATTTAATACATCAAAAGTATTGCCATTTAAGTAGTTATTCGGATATTGAATGACATAACGCACACCAATATCACGCATAACAGAGTTTTGATTGGTTAATAATGCCTGCAACTGCGATTCTGCCATATTGGGACGAGCCAGCACCGCTTCTTTTAGGGCGATTAAATTATCAAAAGGTAAGTGCGTGCTGTAGGTATTAATAAAATCAGTTAACTCGGTTATGGTACTGTGCTTAATCACCCGTTTGCGACTTAGATAGTCAGTTTCCTCGCCAATATCTTCATTATGACTTCTTAAAATTGCCCAGTCATAAGGGTAGACGGTAGAGGCTTGATTGCCCCAGAGTTTTTTGGCAGTGGTGTAAGCAGTAGTTAATACCTCTTCATCAAAGTCAATATTATGCGCTTTGGGCTGACGTAGAATATCTAGCAATAACGCTTTGTTCGCCTCGCTATCTGAATATTGTAACAACTCTATAGCATGCTCTTGAGAATAATATATGCTGTCATCGGCAAGGTAACGCTCAATATAGTCTCGTATCACTGCCCATGCTTTTGGCGTATCCAACCAGCGTAACCCATTTAGCCAATGGTCAACATGACCATCCCAATCGTTAAAATCAATATTTTGTACTTGCGATTTTAGTAGCTCAAAAATACGCTCGCTATGCTCAAACTTGCCATGACCACTAAGACGCCCTAGCGCTTCGCTTGCTACATCTTGTAAGTAATGCTCTTTATCTTCGGCAAGATTAATGAGCTTGTCATAAGCTTGATAGAGGGCGTGGGTTTGTTGATTATCGCTATTGCTATTATCCTTACCATTACTCAATAGCTCACCCAGTGCCAGCACGCTACGACGACGAATATCTCCATCATCATGATAATCAATAGTTGCCATTAAGATACTAAGTCCGCTAAAGCTACCGCCTTTTGCCAAGCCCTCTGCGCCCAGATACTGCACTTCATTGTCACGGCTTTGTAGCGCAAGCTCTAGCCCTGTGAGGCTACCGCCACGTTTGTCAGCTCGGTATACCATTGTTTCAACCACTTGTTTGGCATATTGGCTTGGCATTTGGCGATAAGCGAGTAACAGGGCATTATCGATTTGCTGACTTAGGGCTTTATTCTCAGCTAGTATATTGTCATTAATCTTCGTATTTTTGATACCCTTCGCATTCTCGTTAACTCCGCCAAGATTGCCATTTGGTAATATTTTCGCCCACGCTAATGAGCGTAATAATTGAGCGCTATGCGCATAATCGCCATATTGCAACAGCGTATTAAATAGCGTCAATAGTTGATCTGGATGACGAGGGTATTGTTGCTGTAACCATTTTGGCGTTTGACTGCCTACATCTAGCTCATCCTCACTATCCGCTTCATCATAGTTGTGGATGGGCTGGTCATAGCCTGATAACACGGCCAAGGCATCAAATAATTGTTGGCGTTCACTCTTGTGTTGCGCCATGCCTTGCTCAAACAAGGTGCGTAGTCTGGCTAATAGCGGCTCGAACAGTAGGGTTGAGCGCAGTGAGGCAATGTCATTATAGATTGCTTTACGTGGCATAAGCAGTTGCGGACTATCTAGCAAAGTAATTAGGCGTAGCAGGGTAGGCTTAACAGTATTAGCAATGTTATCAGCAAGGTTGGTCAGTGGTAATAAATTGCCCTTTTTATCCTTGGTCTGCGTCTCTAACATATCTATGATGACATCAAACGCTTGACCTTGCAGATAAGCGTTGTCGCTATGCCCCCAAAAATCAAACAAGTTATTTAATAAACGATCGTCTTTAAAGACCACCTCGGCAAAGTCTACTAATTGCTGA
>NW_027831979.1:0-270 GCF_054177405.1 Leptonychotes weddellii
TATAAAGATTGGAAAGAAAGAATTAAAACTGTCTCTAGTCATGGAAGACATGATTGTGTAGAAAATCCTAGAAACTATCAAAAAAATACTAGAATCTATAAGTGAAACTTTTAAGGATATGATTTTTTTTTAAAAAATGATATGATTATAAAAGGTCAATGTAAAAATCAAATGTGTTTCTATATACTGTCAAAGAAACACTTGAAAAATATTATTTTACATGAAAATTTTCCAAAATAACTCAGGAATAAATTGAAGAAAGATTTGTAA
>NW_027831980.1:0-270 GCF_054177405.1 Leptonychotes weddellii
TAACTGGCATGGAAAGATTAATATCCCTATTATGTAAAGAAACCCCATACATCAAAGAGAAGAGACAAAGAACTCTCTTTTAAAAGGCAGAGGGGCACCTGGGTGGCTGAGCTGGTTAAGCATCCAACTCTTGGTTTTAGCTCAGGTCGTGATCTCATGGGCATGGGATTGAGCCCTGCATCAGGCTCCGTGCTCAGTGTGGAGTCTGCTTCAGATTCTCTCTTTCTCTCTCAAATAAATAAATAAAACCTTTTAAAAAGGATAATAAAA
>NW_027831981.1:0-270 GCF_054177405.1 Leptonychotes weddellii
GACAATATTGCTGAAATCATTCTCTTGAAGATCACCAACGACTGCCTTATAGTTTTTCCTTATTTATTGTAAAGTATAACACAAACAGAAAAGTGCATAAAACAAAAACATCGATAATTTATCACAAAAAAAACAGCTGTGCAACATCCCAAAAGCATTCCTTCATGCCTCCTCTAAGTCACTAATCCTTTCCTCCTCCCTTCAAAGATATCTATCCTATGCTAACACTGCAGTTAGTTTTTCCTGTCTTTCAACTTTTTTTTTTTTTTA
>NW_027831982.1:0-270 GCF_054177405.1 Leptonychotes weddellii
TAACATATAGTGTATTTTTAGTTTCAGAGGTAGGATTTAGTGATTCATCAGTTGCATGTAACACTCAGTGCTCATTACATCCTGTGCCCTCCTTAATGTCCAGCACCCAGTTACCCCATCCCTCCACCCCCCTGCCCTCCAGCAACTCGCAGTTTGTTTCTCTTATGGGACGCCTGGGTGGCTGTTGGTTAAGCGTCTGGCTTCGGCTCAGGTCATGATCTCAGGGTCCTGGGATCGAGCCCCGTGTCAGGCTCCCTGCTCTTCGGGGAA
>NW_027831983.1:0-270 GCF_054177405.1 Leptonychotes weddellii
TAACAGGCCACAAAAAAGGCACAGCTTTAATAACAAAAGTCTTTACAAAAGGGGAACGCTAAGTTGAATAAAAATGGGCATTCTGTTTGGGAGTTTAAGTTTGGAAGGCAGAAACCAGGCAGGTATATTAATTCCCAGGATCTGGCTCCCTTCCCACGTGTGGGCCTTCCTAAACCCACGTGCATCCACAACCCCAACACCAAGCAAGACCAACAGCTGCCCAAAAGTCAGCAGCACTGGGGCATCTCAACCCGGCAACTCTGGGACCGA
>NW_027831984.1:0-270 GCF_054177405.1 Leptonychotes weddellii
CTCCCGGCAGATCCTTTCAACTTCTGACCACAACTGGAACATGGGAAGGTCTTCGCCAAGACCCTGAGTTGGGCCCAGCTCCCCTGACCCTGCCAGGACAGACAGACAGGTGTGGAAGGCCTCCAGGTTCCTACCTGCCTCTGCAAGCCCTCCAGCAACAAGGGCTATGGAAGAGCCGCAAAGAATAAATGAGTGTCAGCACTGACGTTATGTACGTTAAACCGCAGAAAGAGGCGGGTCTTGCAGGAGAGGACTAGGGCTGGAGCACGC
>NW_027831985.1:0-270 GCF_054177405.1 Leptonychotes weddellii
CCTGGTCCCAGGGCCCCACCCACAAGGTGTGGATTCAGGGTGAGGAAAGGCCGCCTCCCTGAAATGTCTCAGGTCCCGTGTTTCTTGCCAGTGTTGATGTTTGTGTTAGTGACACGTTCTCACGCCAGCCTGTCATTGCTGGGCTTGGGGAGCGTCACAGAGTGACAGCTCAACACAGGACGCAGTTGTCTGGGAAAGTAGAGTCGCGTTGCGCAGCTCCCCGAGGCACCAGGGTGTTTCAGGAAGGTGTGCACGAGAGCGCCTGGCGCC
>NW_027831986.1:0-270 GCF_054177405.1 Leptonychotes weddellii
ATTAGCATTGCTCCATTCTCTGCTCCCTCCACCACCGCTGTGATGAACACTCCTGAAAATACATGTGTGAAAAACCGAGCCAGAGTTTCCGGGGGTTGGTCAGAGGCTGAGCATGCCAGGTGATGGGTGCATCTGTGGCCTGGGATGGGTGCTGCTCACTGTTCTCCCAGACAGGGGTGCCCTTCACCCTTTCCTCCAGCGGACCTGCACTGGACCCCCGCTTCCTCACGTTCTCCCCAGACCAGAGACCTGCCAGTCTGAGGGTGACCA
>NW_027831987.1:0-270 GCF_054177405.1 Leptonychotes weddellii
CCTCTGACCCTCCCCCCTCTCATGTGCTCTCTCTCTCTCTCAAATAAATGAATAAATAAAATCTTAAAAAAATAAAAAAAATAAACAAATTATCTCCCATGGCAAGAAGGAGGAGGAGGAGGAAGAGGAAGGGGAAGGGGAAGAAGAAGGAGGAGGAGGAGGAGGGGAAGAAGAAGGAGGAGGAGGAGGAGAAGAAGAAGAAGAAGAAGAAGAAGAAGAAGAAGAAGAAGAAGAAGAAGAAGAAGAAGAAGAGGAAGAAGAAGAAGAAGA
>NW_027831988.1:0-270 GCF_054177405.1 Leptonychotes weddellii
CCTGGTAAGACCCCAACCTGTTTCCCTCGCTCCTGGCCCCATGGCAGAGGGCTGCCAGAAGACATCGGGCTGCAAGGCTGCAGGCCCTATTGTTTCCCCCATAGAGTGAGTCAGGGCCTCAGCATGCTCAGCATGTCCCCGGGGCTACTCTGCCACCCTCTGGAGAGGTGATTTCCAGCTTTCTGCACACTCTTCAAATTGTAGCCCTCCACAGATGCCCTCAAACCATTCTTCACAGAGAAAAGAACAGACTCCAGCCAAGCACCCCTC
>NW_027831989.1:0-2369 GCF_054177405.1 Leptonychotes weddellii
TTAAGTGAAAAATTCTTGTTAGACTGGGGATATTCTGTTTTCTTCTCTTCTCTTTCCTCCATTCACATTATTTGCCGGGCATCTATAGTCTGGTAATTCTCAGTTACAAATATTTCTAATAAAGATATCATCCCTAAAGAACTCATGTATACAACTGCCTACTTAATATTGACATTGGGTGTCTGAATAGTTTCTTAAACAGTGCAAAACAATATTCAGCTATCTCCATCTATCCAAAAATAAATACTTTCTGTTGCTGAAATTGTTTCCATATCTTAAAAAGTTTAAAGGAAAAAGTTGAAATCATTTCTGGCTCCTTGGTTTTTACACTTCCCACCCATCAGCAAATCTTGTTGGCTCAAATATACTGAAATTTGATTCTCATTAACTTCAGTGCTTGTTACCTTGGTCAAGATATATTTACTTTTATCTCAGTTATTGTAGTATTTTCACCAGTGTGTTCTTTTTTAAAATTTTATTTTAGGGCACCTGGGTGGCTCAGTCAGTTAACCGTCTGCCTTCAGCTCAGGTCATGATCCCAGGGTCCTGGGATCGAGCCCCGCATCGGGCTCCCTACTCTGCGGGAAGCCTGCTTCTCCCTCTCCCTCTCCCCCTGCTTGTGTTCCTTCTCTCACTGTGTCTCTCTCTATCAAATAAATAAATAAAATCTTTAAAAAAAATTTTATTTTATTATGTTATGTTAATCCACATACATTACATCATTAATATTCGATGTACTGTTCCATGATTCACTGTTTGCATATAACACCCAGTGCTCCAATCAGTACATGCCCTCTTTAATACCCACTACCAGGCTAACCAATCCCCACACCCCCCTTCCCTCTAGGACCCTCGCTTTGTTTCTCAGAGTCCATAGTCTCTCATGGTTTGTCTCCCCCTCCGATTCCCCCCCTTCATTTTTCCCTTCCAACTATCTTTTTTTTTTTTTTTTAACATATAATGTATTATTTGTTTCAGAGGGACAGGTCTGTGATTCATCAGTCTCAACACAATTCACAGTGCTCACCATAGCACACACCCTCCCCAGTGTCTATCACCCAGCCACCCCATCCCTCCCAAACCTCACCACTCCAACAACCCTCAGTTTGTTTCCTGAGATTAAGAATTCCTCATATCACTGAGATCATATGATACATGTCTTTCTCTGATTGACTTATTTCGTTTAGCATAATACCTTCCAGTTCCATCCAAGTCATTACAAATGGCAAGATATTGGGTTTTTTGATGGCTGCATATTCCAGTGTGTGAGTGTGTGTGTGTGTGTGTGTGTGTGAGTGTATCATTTTCTTTATCAATTCATCTGTTGATGGACATCTTGGATCTTTCCATAGTTTGGCTATTGTGGACAATGCTGCTATAAACATTGGGGTGGACATACTCCTTCAGATCCCTACATTTGTATCTTTGGGGTAAATACCCAGTAGTGCAATTGCTGGATCATATGGTAGCTCTATTTTCAACTTTTTGAGGAACCTCCATACTGTTTTCCAGAGTGGCTACACCAGCTTGCATTCCCACCAACAGTGTAGGAGGGTTTCCCTTTCTCCACATCCCCACCAACATCTGTCATTTCCTGACTTGTTAATTTTAGCCATTCTGACTGGTGTGAGGTGGTATCTCATTGAGGTTTTGATTTGGATTTCCCTGATGCCGAGCGATGTGGAGCACTCTTTCATGTGTCTGTTGGCCATTTGGATGTCTTTGGAAAAATGTCTATTCATGTCTTCTGCCCATTTCATGATTGGATTATTTGTTCTTTGGGTGTTGAGTTTGATAAGTTCTTTATAGATTTTGGATAATAGCCCTTTATCTGATAAGACATTTGCAAATATCTTCTCCCATTCTGTTTGTTGTCTTTTGGTTTTGATGACTGTTTCTTTTAATGTGCAAAAATTTTATCTTGATGACGTCCCAATAGTTCATTTTTGCCCTTGCTTCTCTTGCCTTTGGAGATGTCTCTAGGAAGAAGTTGCTGCGGCTGAGGTCGAAGAGATTGTTGCCTGTGTTCTCCTCTAGGATTTTGATGGTCTCCAGTCTCACATTGAGGTCTTTCAACCATTTTGAGTCTATTTTTGTGTGTGGTGTAAGGAAATGTCCAGTTTCATTCTTCTGCATGTGGCTGTCCAGTTTTCCCAACACCATTTATTGAAGAGACTGTCTTTTTTTCCATTGGACATTCTTTCCTGCTTTGTGAAAGTTTAGTTGACCATAGAGTTGAGGGTCCATTTCTGGGCTTTCTTTTCTGTTCCATTGATCTATGTGTCTGTTTTTGTGCCAGCACCATTCTGTCTTGATGATGACAGCTTTGTAATAGAGCTTGAAGTCTGGAATTGTGATGCCGCCAGCTT
>NW_027831990.1:0-270 GCF_054177405.1 Leptonychotes weddellii
AACACTTCATCTAAAACTAATGATGTAATGTATGGGGATTAACATAAGAATAAAAAAATATATATATATAAAAAAAAAAAAAAAGAAAAAGAAAAAAGTGGGTGCCTGGCTGGCTCAGTTGGTAGAGCATGTGACTATTTCAGCTCAGGTCACAATCTCAGGGTCATGAGATCAAGCCCCATGTGGGGCTCCACACTCAGCAGGGAGTCTGCTTGAGATTCTCTCTCCCTCTCCCTCTGCCCCTCCCCCCACTCACATGGGCTCTCTCTT
>NW_027831991.1:0-270 GCF_054177405.1 Leptonychotes weddellii
CACGAACAATGAATCATGGAACACTTCATCTAGAACTAATGATGTAATGTATGGGGATTAACATAAGAATAAAAAAAAAGAATTCAGGAATGAGAAATACAGAGAGTACATAAATCATGATGCTTGCCCACCGGGAGTTTGAGAAATGAAACAGCTCTTTTGGGGGAATAATCAACAGAGAAAAAGACTTGGGTTATTCTGTATTTCAATTAGGATAAAATGTTACAAATAATTTCTGAAAACAGAAGTCATGGCAGAGAATAAATTTTA
>NW_027831992.1:0-270 GCF_054177405.1 Leptonychotes weddellii
TAATTAGCCGATGAAAATGTTGTGACCATAAGACCAAGAACCTAATCCTGTATTTCTCCTAGGGGCAACTGTTCAGTATTCACTAATTCAGGATTTGAGGTGTTTTTATAGAACATAACTACCATGAATAATGAGAATTAACTATACATCAAAACAACGTTATACATTACCAGAAGCTCATGACCAGCAGCTTAAGAGGTATTACTAAGCTCTGCCATAGGCACCACCTCTCTGTCTCCATCAATGAAAAGATTAAGTGTGTAGATAAGA
>NW_027831993.1:0-270 GCF_054177405.1 Leptonychotes weddellii
ACAGATTGACCAGTTCTCCAAGACTGAGGAGGAGGCCAAGAACTGCCTGGATCTGATCAGTGGAGGTGGCGGCACTCTTTTTTTCTTCCTGTGTTTTCTCAGAGCTTATAGATGAATGTCCTATAATGAATCCAAAGAATGGAAAGAATTTTCAAGGGCTGGATCAGTGGAATAAATGGAAGAGCCCATATTTGTATGAAGTAAGGAGCTCTGAAAGCCTAGAATAGATTCTAAACTGATATCCTGATTTTATCTTCAAAATTCTCTTGC
>NW_027831994.1:0-270 GCF_054177405.1 Leptonychotes weddellii
AATACCCTCCAGTTCCATCCACGTTGTTGCAAATGGCAAGATCTCATTCCTTTTGATGCTATGGCCAGTCTTTTTAACTTTAGCTGTTCAAATAGATATGCCTCTCATTGAAGTTTTTTTTTTTTAAGATTTTATTTATTTATTTGACCGACAGAGACATAGCGAGAGAGGGAATACAAGCAGGGGGAATGGGAGAGGGAGAAGCAGGCTTCCCGCTGAGCAGGGAGCCCTACGCGGGGCTCAATCCCAGGACCCCGGGATCATGACCTG
>NW_027831995.1:0-270 GCF_054177405.1 Leptonychotes weddellii
ACCTGTATGTCTGTTGAGAACACTTAAGATCTCTTTCAGCAAATTTTAAGTATACAGTACATTATTATCAACTGTAGTCATCATGCTATGCATTAGATCATGAGAACAAATTATGGGCATGCTTCCATTGCTAGAACTTTACTGTTGTCTTTGTGAAGATAGTCAGGAATCAAGCTGTGCTTTTGTTTTATTGTTGCTGCTATTAAAATCATTACACTACTGCCTTCAAATTCTTCAAGTGTTGTCCGTGCATATTGTGGGGCTGGGTTA
>NW_027831996.1:0-270 GCF_054177405.1 Leptonychotes weddellii
GAAAGGAGAATGCATTTGGGTTTTTTTTAATGATGAACGAGTGGGACCAGGGTAATGGTCCCCACATATGGGCAAGAGGTTTGCATGGTTTGAATCTCCTGCTGTTGCCAAAGGAAGGACTCCTAGTCCTTATCAGATTGCCCAGATGTAGGGAAAGCAACAGTGAGGGTGAGGCTTAAAGGCTGTGAGCAGTCAGTAAAAACTGTTGGTAGGGACATGGAGGAATTGTAATACTCATACACTCCTGGTGGAAACTCAAAATGGTACCAC
>NW_027831997.1:0-270 GCF_054177405.1 Leptonychotes weddellii
AGTCATAGGTAGGATGGTGAGGAAAGAAACCAGGGCTGCCTCTTGGTTTGGGGATAGCCCCCATGCCCACTTCAAGCAGCTCCGGCTAGAAGATGATTAGGACCATGATAGGACGGGGGAGGTATCACTTATAAGGATTCATGACCTGTTTGGCACTCGGCAGGGTTTTGCGTGCATGAATCTCACATGCCCAGTGCAGCGGGTGGACTCTGAAACCTCAGCCCCTTACTCTGTGTAACCACTCTGTGCCTCAGTTTCCTTGTCTGTAAA
>NW_027831998.1:0-270 GCF_054177405.1 Leptonychotes weddellii
CAAGAAGTTGAAAATAGAGCTACCTTACGACCCAGCAATTGCACTACTAGGTATCTACCAAAGGAGACAAATGTGATCTGAAGGGGCACCTGCATCCCAATGTTTATAGCAGCAATGTCCACAGTAGCCAAACTATGGAAAGAGCCCAGATGTCCATCAACAGATAAAGGGACAAAGAAGATGTGGTATATATATATATGTATATATATATATATATATATATATATATATATAAAATACGGAATATTACTCAGCCATCAAAAAGGATGA
>NW_027831999.1:0-270 GCF_054177405.1 Leptonychotes weddellii
AAGAAAGAAAGAAAGAAAGAAAGAAAGAAAGAAAGAAAGAAAGAGAGAGAGAGAGAGAGAGAGAGAGAGAAAGAAAGAAAGAAAGAAAGAAAGAAAGAAAGAAAGAAAGAAAGAAAGAAAGAAAGAAAGAAAGAATTCATGTCCATTGTCATAAGAGATTAATGTCTCTAATTTTCCCTTCTTTTAATGTTATTTTCAGATTTTGGTGTTGGGTTTATGTTGGTCTAATAAAACAGGAAGTGTTTCCTCTTTCTGGAGTCTCTGAAAGAG
>NW_027832000.1:0-2369 GCF_054177405.1 Leptonychotes weddellii
GACATCTGTGAGAATCCTGACAATCCCAAATGATCAGAGCAGTCCCTATGCAAATATGGAAAGGGGAGAAGATTTTCAGTATCAACAGCTACAAAAAAGATGAGAGGTTGAAATGATTAGCATTTTTCAAGTGAGTCTACTATAAATTGGCCGCTATATATGCTAGACAGCATATGGGAAAGTGTTTTGTAAACTATAAATCACTGTACAATGTTATGTTTACATACATGTTGCATTGTCGATACTGATTCTGCTATAAAACCTAGAAATGGTCTATGGGAAGTGTTTTGTAAATCACAAATCACTACACAACATCATATGTGTACAGGCATATCTCATTTTGTCAAGCTTCATTTTACTGCAGATACTGTGTTTTTTATAGTTTGAAGGTTTGTGGCAACCCTGCATTGAGCCAAGTCTGTTGGTGCTATTTTTCCAAAAGCATTTGCTCACTTTGTGTCTCTGTGTCACATTTTGGTAATTCTTGTACTAGTTCAAACTTTTTCATCATTATTATATTCATTATGGTAATCACTGATGTTACTATGGTAATTGTTTTGGGGCACCACAGACCACACCCATATAAAGTGGTGAACTTAATATTTAATGTTGTGTGTGTCCTGACTCCTCCAACTAGCCATTCCCCATCTCTCTCCCTCTCCTTCAGCCTTCTTATTCCCTAAGACACAACAATATTGAAATTGGGCCAATTAAAGACCCTACAATGGCCGCTAGTGTTCAAGTGAAAGGAAGAATCACACATCTCTTACTTCTAATCAATAGCTAAAAATAATTAAACTCAGTGAAGAAAGCATGTTGAAAGCTGAAGCCTAAAGCTAGGTCTTTTTGCTTCTATAGGGTTAAGCCAAGTTGTGAATATAAAGGAGAAATTCTTGAAGGAAATGAAAAGTGAACACACAAATAACAAGAAAGAAAAATAGCCTGATTGCTGATATGGAGAAAGTTTGAGTGGTCTGGATAGAAGATCAAACCTACTACATTCCCTTAAACCAGAGCTTAATCCAGAGCAGGGCTCTATCTCTTTCAATTTCATGAAGTCTGAGTGAGGTGAGGAAGCTGCAGAATAAAAGTCTAAAGCTAGCAGAGGTAGGTTCATGAGGTGTAAGGAAGGCAGCTGTGTCCAAAACATAAAAGTGCAAGGTGAAGCAGCGAGTGCTGATATAGAAGCTGCAAAACAAGTTATCCAGAGATCTAGCTAAGATAGTTCATGAAGATGGCTACACTGAACAACAGATTTTCAGTGTAGACAAAACAGCCTTCTATTGGAAGAGTCATCTAGGAGTTTCATAGCTGGAGAGGAGAAGTCAAGGCCTGGGTTCAAAGCCTCAAAACACAGGCTGACTCTCTGGTTAGGGGCTAATGCAACTGGTGACGTTAAGTTGAAGCTAATGCATATTGACCATTCCCAAAATCCTAGGGCCCTTAAAAATTTATGCAAAATCTACTCTGCCTGTGCTCTATAAATGGAACAACAAAGCCTAGGTTAGAGCTCAACTGTTTGCAACATGGTTTACTGAATATTTTAAGCCCACTGTTGAGACCTACTACTCGCTGGTAATGCCCCTGGTCACCCAAGAGCTCTGATGGAGATCGACAACGAGATGAATGTTGTTTTCACATCAGCTAATGCAACATCCATTCTGCAGCCCATGGATCAAGGGGTAATTTCGACTTTCAAGTCTTATTATTTAAGAAATACATTTCATAAGGCAATAGCTGCCATAGATTCTTCTGATGGATCTGGGCAAAATAGACTGAAAAACTTCTGGAAAAGATTTACATTCTAGATGCCATTATGAACATACATGATTCTTGGGAAGAGGTCAAATATCAAAATTCACAGGAATTTGGAGAAAATTGATTCCCACCCTCATGGGTGACTTTGAGGGGTTCAAGATTTCAGTAGGGGAAGTCACTGCAGATATGGTAGAACCAGCAAGAGAACTAGAATCAGCAGTGGAGTCTGAAGATTGGGGACTGAATTGCTGCCATCTCATTATAAAACTTGACCAGATGAGGAGTCACTTCTTATGGATGAGCAAAGAAAGTGGTTTCCTGAGATGGAATCTACCATTGGTGGAGGTGCTGGGCAGATTGTTGAAATGACAATGAAGGATTTAGAATATTACATAAAATTAGTTGATAAAGCAGGTGTAGGGATCGAGAGGACGGACTCCAATTTTCAAAGAAATTCTGTGGGTAAAATGCTATCAAACTGTGTGTGCTACAGAGAAATCATTTGTGAAAGGAAGAGTCAATTGATGGGCAAACTTCATTGTTGTGTTGTTTTAAGAAATTGCCACAGCCACCCCAGCTTTCATCAACCACCACCGTGAGCAGTCAGCAGC
>NW_027832001.1:0-270 GCF_054177405.1 Leptonychotes weddellii
GAGACAGAGAGCATGAGAGGGAGGAGGGTCAGAGGGAGAAGCAGACTCCCTGCCAAGCAGGGAGCCCGATGCGGGACTCGATCCCAGGACTCCAGGATCATGACCTGAGCCGAAGGCAGTCGCTTAACCAACTGAGCCACCCAGGCGCCCTCTGGAAATAATTTTTACATGTTGATCCAGAATGCTTCAAAAGCCTCTGAAGGCTTCCAAAAGATTTAAACATGACTTTTTTGCATATCACATGTGGAAGATCATCATGGAGGATACCGA
>NW_027832002.1:0-270 GCF_054177405.1 Leptonychotes weddellii
AGGCTCCACCAGAAGGGCTCACAGAGAGGGGTCCCCTGACCTGGTCCTCTGGAAGGGCCACAGATGGGCCTGGGTCCTGGTCTGTTCGGTCTGGAAGCTCCTCCCTCGTCTGTGCTGAGGTCCACAGCCTAGTGTGATGCTTGTCCCAGATAAATATTTGTAGACATTTATCAAACTAGTGATATTTTACTTGTTATTTTAGATCTCCTAAGGGGATCCTGTTCCATTCCAAAAGAACTCTTTCATTTTGCAGTTTTTATTTTCATTTAC
>NW_027832003.1:0-270 GCF_054177405.1 Leptonychotes weddellii
ATGGATGCATACTAGAGATGTACCAACTACCAAAACTGAACCAGGAAGAAATAGAAAACCTGAACAGACCCATAACCCCTAAGGAAACTGAAGCAGTATACAAAAATCTCCCAACAAACAAAAGCCCAGGCCAGATGGCTTTCCAGGGGAATTTTACCAAATATTTAAAGAAGAATTAATACCTATTCTTCTGAAACTGCTCCAAAAAATAGAAATGGAAGGAAAACTTCCAAACTCATTTTATGAGGCCACCATTACCTGGATCCAAAA
>NW_027832004.1:0-270 GCF_054177405.1 Leptonychotes weddellii
CAATCAGCTGTCCATCATCTCACGTAGTTACCATTTGTGTGTGTGTGTGTGTGTGTGTGTGTGTGTGTGTGTGTGGTGAGAACATTTAAAATCTACTCTCTTAGCAACTTTCAAGTATACAATGTAGTATTATTAACTGTGGTCACCAAACTGTATGTTAGATCACCAGGCATATTTACCATGCATAAATGAAACTTTCTATTCCTTGACCAACATCTCACCAATTTCTCCTAGCTCCTGGCTATTACCATTCTACCTGCTGCTTCTATG
>NW_027832005.1:0-270 GCF_054177405.1 Leptonychotes weddellii
GGAAGCCTGCTTCTCCCTCTCCCACTCCCGCTGCTTGTGTTCCCTCTCTCGCTGTATCTCTCTCTGTCTCAGATAAATAAAAAAAATCTTTTTTTTTTAAAAGATTTTATTTATTTATCTGAGACAGAGAGAATGAGAGCACATGAGAGGGGGGAGGGTCAGAGGGAGAAGCAGGCTCCCCGCTGAGCAGGGAGCCCGATGCGGGACTTGATCCAGGGACTCCAGGATCATGACCTGAGCCGAAGGCAGTCGCTCAACCAACTGAGCCAC
>NW_027832006.1:0-270 GCF_054177405.1 Leptonychotes weddellii
TGAATCATGGAACACTTCATCTAAAACTAATGATGTAATGTATGGGGATTAACATAAGAATAAAAAAAAATAAAAAAGAAGTAGGTGACCTTTCATTTTCTGTAGTAAGCACATCTCTGAAGGGTTGTGTGTCTGTAAAACTGAGATAATCATAGAACCAACCTTATAGGTTATGGTAAGGATTAAATAAGGAATCCACATAAATGCCTCTGTCAAACTGTAAGCTCTCAATAAATACTATTATTGTGCGAAAAACTGAAAAAAAAAAAA
>NW_027832007.1:0-270 GCF_054177405.1 Leptonychotes weddellii
AGGAAGGAAATTAAGTACCAAGCTTTTGTTCTGCAGGACCAAGCCAGACCCTAGCCCTGTCCCCAGACCTTCTCCCTGTGAGGGTGGGGTGAGAAAACACCCCTGAGCGAGGCTTCCCGGAAGGGGATTTTAAGGACTTCCCTTTCATAGAATTTCTGGCGGTACAAAAATATATAATGATTTTGCTTTCTTTTCTTTTTTTTTTTTTTTAAAGATTTTATTTATTTATTTGAGAGAGCGAGAATGAGAGAGAGTACATGAGAGGGGGGA
>NW_027832008.1:0-270 GCF_054177405.1 Leptonychotes weddellii
CCAAAGAATTCAATTGATAGTTTCGATCATTTAAAGAATTAAAATCAGAAGCCAAACTTCCTTGACTTCAGATTCATGAAGGTTCTTCCTATTGTTATGGTATGATATACACACAAATTTTTATTATAAAAAATAAAGAGAATATATCAGACTCTTAAATTTCTTTAAATATTATCTTGAATTATTTTCTAGTTCGACATTTGCTGTCAGCCACCAGATGTTTACCCCATGGGCCATGGGAAGAGGACTCGACACATCTCTAAATCCAGA
>NW_027832009.1:0-270 GCF_054177405.1 Leptonychotes weddellii
ATGCATCGTTCAAAATCATGGTTCAGGTTGATACTCAGAAAATACATTCACAACTTTAGGGGTGTACCGGATGGAGAAACTGACAAAAATCATTCATTCATTCTCCAGTGATCCCAAATCAGTCATTCTAAATGATGGACTCATCCATTTATCTATTTTTAGTCCATCATCTATCCATCCATCCATCCATCATCCATCCATCTATCCATCCACCCGTCTACTTATTCTTTTAAACTGAGAGATACAGATATCAAAAGACTCATGGAAGAA
>NW_027832010.1:0-270 GCF_054177405.1 Leptonychotes weddellii
ACACATACTTTGTATGTGACATGTATTAGATACTGTATTCTTACAATAAAGCAATCTAGAGAAAAGAAAACGTTATTAAGAATACCATAAGGAGGGGCGCCTGGGTGGCTCAGTCGTTAAGCGTCTGCCTTCGGCTCAGGTCATGATCTCAGGGTCCTGGGATCGAGCCCCGCATCGGGCTCCCTGCTCCGCGGGAAGCTTGCTTCTCCCTCTCCCCCCTGCTTGTGTTCCCTCTCTCGCTGTCTCTCTCTCTCTCTCAAATAAATAAAT
>NW_027832011.1:0-2369 GCF_054177405.1 Leptonychotes weddellii
CTTTTTCAACATTCCTCTGGCTATGCGGGGTCTTTTCTGGTTCCATACAAATTTTAGGATTATTTGTTCCATATCTTTGAAAAAAGTGGATGGTATTTTGATGGGGATTGCATTGAATGTGTAGATTGCTCTAGGTAGCATTGATATCTTCACAATATTTGTTCTTCCAACCCATGAGCAAAAAAGTTTTTTCCGTTTCTTTGTGTCTTCCTCAGTTTCTTTCATGAGTATTTTATAATTTTCTGAGTACAGATCCTTTGTCTCTTTGGTTAGATATATTCCTAGGTATCTTATGGTTTTGGGTACAATTGTAAATGGGATCGACTCCTTAATTTCTCTTTTTTCTGTCTTGTTGTTGGTGTATAGGAATGCCACTGATTTCTGTGCATTGATTTTATATCCTGCCACTTTACTGAACTCCTGTATGAGTTCTAGAAGTTTTGGAGTGGAGTCTTTTGGGTTTTCCACATAAAGTATTATATCATCTGCAAAGAGTGAGAGTTTGGCTTCTTCTTTGCTGATTTGAATGCCTTTTATTTCTTTTTCTTGTTTGATTGCTGTGGCAAGAACTTCTAGTACTATGTTGAATAGCAGTGGTGATAGTGGACATCCCTGCCATGTTCCTGACCTTAGGGGGAAAGCTCTCAGATTTTCCCCATTGAGAATGATATTCACTGTGGGTTTTTCACAGCTTTTATGATATGATACTGAGGTATGTACCCTCTATCCTTATACTCTGAAGAGTTTTGTTCAAGAAAGGATGGTGTACTTTGTCAAATGTTTTTTCTGCATCTATTGAGAGGATCATATGGTTCTTGTTCTTTCTTTTATTAACATATTGTATGACATTGATTGATTTGTGGATGTTGAACGAACCTTGTAGCCCAAGGATAAATCCCACTTGGTTGTGGTGAATAATTCCTTTTAATGTACAGTTGGATCCTATTGGCTAATATTTTGGTGAGAATTTTTGCATCCATATTCATCAAGGATATTGGTCTGTAATTCTCCTTTTTGATGGGGTCTTTCTCTGGTTTGGAGATCAAGGTAATGGTGGCCTCATAAAACGAGTTTGAAAGTTTTCTTCCATTTCTTTTTTTGGAACAGTTTCAGAAGAATAGGTATTAATTCTTCTTTAAATGTTCAGTAGAATTCTCCTGGGAAGCCATCTGGCCCTGGGCTTTTGTTTGTTGGGAGATTTTTGATGACTGCTTCAATTTCCTTGGTGGTTATAGGTCTGTTCAGGTTTTCTATTTCTTCCAGGTTCAGTTTTGGTAGTTGATACATCTTTAGGAATGCATCCATTTCTTCCAGGTTATCTAATTTGCGGGCATAGAGTTGCTCATAATATGTTTTTATAATTGTTTGTATTTCTATGGTGTTGTTTCTGATCTCTCCTCTTTCATTCATGATTTATTTATTTGGGTTATTTCTCTCTTCTTTTTGTTAATCTGGCCAGGGGTTTATCAATCTTGTCAGTTCTTTCAAAGAACAATCTCCTAGTTCTGTGGATCTTTTCTACTGTTGTTTTTGTTGCTATTTCATTGATTTCTGGTCTGATCTTTATTATTTCTGTTCTCCTGCTGGGCTGAGGCTTTATTTGCTGTTCTTTCTCCAGCTCCTTTAGGTGTAGGATTAGGTTGTATATTTGAGACCTTTATTTTTTCTTGGAGAAAGGCTTGTATTGCTATATCCTTTCCTCTTAGGATGGCCTTTGCTGCATCCCAAAGATTTTTAACAGTTCTGTTTTCATTTTCATTTGTTTCCATGAATTTTTTTAATTCTTCTTTAATTTCCTGGTTGACCCATTCATCTTTGTGTAGGATGCTCTTTAGCCTCCATGTATTTGAGTTCTTTCCGACTTTCCTCTTGTAATTGAGTTCTAGTTTCAAAGCATTGTGGTCTGAAAATAGGCAGGGAATAATCTCAATCTTTTGGTACCAATTGAAGCCTGATTTGTGACTAGGATATGATCTATTCTGGAGAATGTTCCATGGGCACTTGAGAAGAATGTGTATTCTGTTGCTTTGGGATGGAATGTTCTGAATATATCTGTGAAGTCCATTTGGTCCAGTGTGTCATTTAAAGTCTTTATTTCCTTCATCTTTTGCTTAGATGATCTGTCCATTTCAGTGAGGGGGGTGTTAAAGTCCCCCACTATTATTGTATTGTCGTCAATGTGTTTCTTTGCTTTTGTTATTATTTGCTTTCTATAATTGGCTGCTCCCATGTTAGGGGCATAGATATTTACAATTGTTAGATCTTCTTGTTGGATAGACCCTTTAAGTAGGATATAGTGTCCTTCCTCATCTCTTATTACAGTCTTTGGTTTAAAATCTAATTTGTCTGATATAAGGATTGTCACCCCA
>NW_027832012.1:0-270 GCF_054177405.1 Leptonychotes weddellii
GGAAGGAAATCCTGTTACAGGCTACAACATGGATGAACCCTGAAGACACGATGCTTAGTGAAAGAAGCCGGTCACTAAAGGACAACCATTCTAGGACTCCGCGTAGATGAGGTACTAGAGTAGTCAATTCACGGAGACAAAAGCAGAATGGTGGCTGCCCAGGGCTATAGGAGGAGAGAACCGAGGCCTTGCCGAGTAGGTACAGAGTTTTAGGGTTACGGGGTAAAGTGTGGATGTTAGCTGTACAGTCATGTGAAGTGTACGTAACAC
>NW_027832013.1:0-270 GCF_054177405.1 Leptonychotes weddellii
AGTGCTTTCATTTTCTTTGGCTAAATATCCAGAAGTGGAATTGCTGGATTATACGGTATTTCTATTTTTAATTTTTTTTTTTTTTTAAAGATTTTATTTATTTATTTGAGAGAGAGAATGAGAGACAGAGAGCATGAGAGGGAGGAGGGTCAGAGGGAGAAGCAGACTCCCTGCCGAGCAGAGAGCCCGATGCGGGACTCGATCCCGGGACTCCAGGATCATGACCTGAGCCGAAGGCAGTCGCTTAACCAACTGAGCCACCCAGGCGCC
>NW_027832014.1:0-270 GCF_054177405.1 Leptonychotes weddellii
AATCAAGTCAGATGCTTAACTGACTGAGCCACCCAGGCACCCTGTTCTGTATCTTAAACATATTTCTCCTTTTTTTTTTTTTTTAAAGATTTTATTTATTTATTTGAGAGAGAGAGAATGAGAGATAGAGAGCACGAGAGGGAAGAGGGTCAGAGGGAGAAGCAGACTCCCTGCTGAGCAGGGAGCCCGATGCGGGACTTGATCCCGGGACTCCAGGATCATGACCTGAGCTGAAGGCAGTCGCTTAACCAACTGAGCCACCCAGGCGCC
>NW_027832015.1:0-270 GCF_054177405.1 Leptonychotes weddellii
CTGGGGGAGGGGCCTGTTGCAGTGGTTCCTAAATGTCTTTGCCAGAGGCGGAATTGCCCCACCCTTACCCGGGGCCTGGGCTAAGTAATCTGCTTGGGTTTGCTCTCGGGAGCTTTTGTTCCCTGCAAGCTTTCTGTACAGCTTTGGAGGATGACAGTGAAAATGGCAGCCTCCCAATCTCCAACCCAGAGGAGCCAAGAACTCAGAGCCCCACTTCTCAGTGAGCCCCCAGAGAAAATCAGTCAATCACTCCTGTCTCCCCAGTCTCCC
>NW_027832016.1:0-270 GCF_054177405.1 Leptonychotes weddellii
GTATGACACCAAAATCACAATCGATCAAAGAAAAATAGAATTAACTGGATTAAAACTTTTGCCCACCATAAAACACCATCAAAACTGAACAAACAACCCACAGAATGGGAGAAAATATGTGCAAATGCTATATCTGATAAAGATCTAGTACCCAGAATATATAAAGCACTCTCACAACTCCACAATAAAAAGACAAATAGCTCAGTTTTTTAAATAGGTAAAAAATTGGTTCAGCATTTCTCCAAAGAAGATACGCAAATGGTCAATAAA
>NW_027832017.1:0-270 GCF_054177405.1 Leptonychotes weddellii
ATACATCTCTAGGAATGCATCCATTTCTTCCAGGTTATCTAATTTGCTGGCATAGAGTTGCTCATAATATGTTCTTATAATTGTTTGTATTTCTTTGGTGTTGGTTGTGATCTCTCCTCTTTCATTCATGATTTTCTTTATTTGGGTCCTTTCTCTTTTCTTTTTAATAATTCTGGCCAGGGGTTAATCAATCTTATTAATTCTTTCAAAAAACAAGCTCCTAGTTTCTTTGGTCTGTTCTACTGTTCTTTTGGTTTCTATTACATTGAT
>NW_027832018.1:0-270 GCF_054177405.1 Leptonychotes weddellii
AAGTCCACTGACATCACCATCTTTGCTCCTTTGGCTCAGCTTCGAATGTAGGCTTGCGTACGGGAAAGGGCTTTGAAAACTGCGGAGGGTTAGATCTGTGAGTATTGTTGTTTTTGTGTGTAGTCTTTGCTCGATTTATGTTCTCCTCCTAAATTCTTTTTTTTTTTCCCCAGTGTTAGCTTGAAGTGAAATCCTTAGGGAGCCTCTCTTCATCCTCTGAAATTCCCTGGAAAAGAAATAAAATGGAGCTTGCAGTAGCTTTCCCTGCCT
>NW_027832019.1:0-270 GCF_054177405.1 Leptonychotes weddellii
CCTGACTTTGCCTGAGGCAATGGTGCGGGAAGATGAGAATTGCCTGTGCTTCTCCCATTTCCTGAGCATTCGCTCCGGACACACCTGCTTCCCGGGCAGGGCTGCCAGGGGGGCTGAAGCTTCCAGCCCCACTCCCTTACGCCGACCTCCCCCACAGCCTTGGCTAATGGGTGCCATCAGTTCACCACATAGAAACACTTGAAGCCCTGAGCTCACACGTGAAATCCGATGGAGGTTTTCCAAATTTGACAACAACCCTTAAAAAACTGC
>NW_027832020.1:0-270 GCF_054177405.1 Leptonychotes weddellii
ATTTATTTGACAGAGAGCGAGAGCAGGAACACAAGCAGGGGGAGTGGGAGAGGGAGAAGCAGGCTTCCCGCGGAACAGGGAGCCTGATGCGGGGCTTGATCCCAGGACCCTGGGATCATGACCTGGGCTGAAGGCAGATACTTAACAACTGAGCCACCCAGGCACCCCCTCAAAAGATTTTTTAAGACTGTTAGGACTTTGTGATCTTATTGCTGGGTGCTAAAGCTTCCATCCTTTGGTCACTTCTCAAGATGTTTAACAGCAAAATAG
>NW_027832021.1:0-270 GCF_054177405.1 Leptonychotes weddellii
TAGAAGTGGCATTAGATAGAAACAGCCTCACACCAAATATCACAGGTATTTGAACAGATTAAAAAAGAGTATTTGAGGCTACGGAGGAAGGTAGGATAGGTAATGAAGAGACTTTCAGGTGGAGAAAAAGAGTAGGAGAAAGGTCCCCATTAGATCTAATTTCTCTTCTTTTCTCAGCTCTGTTATCTTTTTTTTTTTTCTGCTATAATTTTTTTTATTCTTATGTTAATCCCCATACATTACATCATTAGTTCTAGATGAAGTGTTCCA
>NW_027832022.1:0-2369 GCF_054177405.1 Leptonychotes weddellii
TAGAAATATTAGAAAATACTCTTAAAGGTGAGAACAGTGGACACAACTTGCTTAATTAGTTAATTATTCACCAATATTTATTGAGCTCCCAGTACACTTTTCTGAATAGTGGTGAGACAGAGGTGAATGAGAAAATCAGGAGTTCTGTCCTTCTGAGGTCATTGTCTGATAAGAATGACACAAGGCAGGTGCTCAATGAATAAAGAAAAGTATCTTTAAGGAAAGCATTTATAAAAGTGAGATGTAGAGTGGAGCATGTAGGTCTGGAGATAAGGTTGAGAAAGAGAAAGAAACTAGTTTAAGAGGCGCCTGGGTGGCTCAGTCGTTAAGCGTCTGCCTTCGGCTCAGGTCATGATCCCAGGGTCCTGGGATGGAGCTCCACATCGAGACCCACATCGAGCCCCACATCGGGCTCCCTGCTCGTCGGGAAGCCTGCTTCTCCCTCCCCCACTCCCCCTGCTTGTGTTCCCTCTCTGGCTGCGTCTCTCTCTGTCAAATAAATAAAGAAAATCTTAAAAAAAAAAAAAAAAAAGAAACTAGTTTAAAAAGACCTGAGGATTTTCTAGTGTTAATTTTTAATATCCTTTCAAATATTTAGCCTAAAGACCTGGAAATAATTAGTAAGTTAGAAATGGAGGATGTGACAGATGTTAGGACTTACTGTGGTGATCATTTTGCCATATAGACAAATATCAAATTATTATGTTGTACACCCAAAACTAACATAATATTATATGTCAGTTACAACTCAAGTTAAAAAAAAAAAAAAGAAAATCTTCTAACAATAACAACAAAAAACGAAGTGGAGGAAATGGGAGAATGATTTGCGGGCAGGAAGGGGGTAGATGAAATAGAAACGCCTTTTCACACAGGAAGCTTCTGGGCAATAGGCAGAAAGAAATTTGAGAGCAGAGTACAGGTAAGGGAATAAATATATGGACAATATTAAATTTAATTATCAGAGACAGAGGAACATTCCCTTAGTCATCAAGAAAAGCATTGAATCAAGCAAAAAGAAAACACTTTTCACCCAAGTATGTACTTATCCGGAAAAGCTAATTTCGCCACTTGAGTACAAAGCATTTACCTTGTAAATATACATACTTGATTTCTTAGGCAAATAGTAAATAGCAAAAGCCACGGAGGCCAAATACAGATATTTTGTCTCTTGGATATTCTTTGACTTTGTTAATTAAGAAGTTAAGACAGATAATGAACCTCCATTTTCTCTATCCCTGAGTAAGTCAGTGTGAAAACATTTGGGCCCCTGGAAGTATTGATCAGGATCTGTTGCTTATTATTCCCAAAGCATGCAAAGGGAAAATTCCATTTTAAATACTGATTTACGCAGCCCCGTTCTGATCGCTGCCTCTGAATTACCACGGCTCCCATCGTCAGGAAACCGAGTTCCGTGGATCAGAACTGTGCGAAGAAGCAAAATCTCCATCCTGCAAGGACAGGAGGAGTGCTACAACCAATGCAGGTCAATCAAGTTATAATGGGCTCTAATTAGCACTCCGAAAGCTGTTAAATTCTTTACCTGCAGCTGAATGGCAGTTAAAAAGGTGTGAAATCTTTTCCTTCCTTTGAAAACATCACAGAGTTTAAAAATTTCCCCCCAATCTCTTTCGTATATCTTAAAGTCCAGAGGGAGAACCAAAATGGAAAGAGAAAAGGTGGTTTGGGAATCAAAAGGTTGTTATTATTTTTTAATCTTTTGGGATCAGAGCATACCCACTTGGCTTCTGTCCCTCAGTATTCAGGTCTGTGAAATGGGATGGGAACAAAAATACCTACCTTGCAGAAGAATTGTGAGGAATAATTATTTAATGTTCAAAATGCTCTTTGAAGATGAAGAAAATGATTCATGTGGCTAGGTGTTATAATCACCAACCTAAGCCCAGGCAGAAATATCAGAAAAAAATTGAAGCTAGTTTTGAGTGAAGAGAAAATTCATTCTTGATACCATCAATCTGAAATATATGGAAAAAAGGAAAACACTACACTTAAGTTACCTTGGCTGAAAAATGATGTCAGATATCTCAAGATCACATGTATTTGCACCTGTTTGAGTCTCTTTCTCCCTTTGTCTTCAACGCCAAGTTAACTTCTGCTTTGAGTTCATGAAAGCCTCTTCTAATAGATGAAGTTGAATGACAATTAATTAATACCATAAACTTAATACCATGTGTAGAGGTGGCAAGCAGATTGAAATATTAGGAAATACTAGAAATATTAGAAAATACTCTTAAAGGTGAGAACAGTGGACACAACTTGCTTAATTAGTTAATTATTCACCAATATTTATTGAGCTCCCAGTACACTTTTCTGAATAGTGGTGAGACAGAGGTGAATGAGAAAATCAGGAG
>NW_027832023.1:0-270 GCF_054177405.1 Leptonychotes weddellii
GTGCTTGGAAGGTTGAGAGGAGCAGGAATCCTGCCAGGCAGAGGTGGGAATCAAAAACAGTTCCTAAAACAACCTAATAGTTGGGGCGGGAACAGAGAAGACAGTGGAAACCTAAGTTCCCTCTCAAAAGACGGGGTCCCTCATCTCTGTGGCGCCCTCACCACCCGTCTCTGAGACAGAACACAGCATCCTTCTGTCCCTGAGCTGTCGGATCCCCTCCCTAGTTAGGGGGCCCCGGGCCGCGGAGCTCCTGCCGCCCCCCGCCCCCCA
>NW_027832024.1:0-270 GCF_054177405.1 Leptonychotes weddellii
GGACTCAGCAGGGCTGAGCCCACGCTGCTGGAGGAGAAGCTCCGGGAATTGAGGATCTGCCTGGGGCCCCCACTCGGGTGTTTCCTGCCTGGGTGGCACTGGTCATCCTCCAGGCTACTTTTGCTTTCAGCTCTCAAGAAGCTTCCTTTCCATCGACTTAAGAGAAGAAGTAAGAGGAAGCAGTTTGGAAGTCAGCACAAGAGGAGGAAATAACCAGTGTGGTGAGCCTGGCATGAAAAGGGGAAGACAGCCTTGTGCCCGTGCTCTCCA
>NW_027832025.1:0-270 GCF_054177405.1 Leptonychotes weddellii
AATCCTTTCCTTCCTTCCTTCCTTCCTTCCTTCCTTCCTTCCTTCCTTCCTTCCTTCCTTCCATCCTTCCTTCCTTCCTTCCTTCTTTCCCCCCTTCTTTCTTTCCTTTCAGAAAACGTTTACTGAGCTCATACATGTACTCATCACTCTACAGAGACTAGGGAATAGAAAGATGAATCAGACATAGTTTCTGCTCCCACATTGCATTAATTTTCAATACTGCTGTAACAAATTACCACCAAATTGATAGCTTAAACAATATAAATTAAC
>NW_027832026.1:0-270 GCF_054177405.1 Leptonychotes weddellii
ATGAATCATGGAACACTACATCTAAAACTAATGATGTAATGTATGGGGATTAACATAACAATAAAAAATTTAAAAAAAAATTCCTTAGAAGAGGGATAAGGTGGGTAATGAAAGATTATGAGACCAAAATGAAGGAAAATCATGCTTTGCTTCTTTCTTCTTACCTTCCTTCCCTGTCTGAGCCATCTCATCGAATCTGTATGACTTAGAACCAAATATATACATATCCAATACCAGTTCTTTTTTCAACATTCTAATTGTATTTGGCTG
>NW_027832027.1:0-270 GCF_054177405.1 Leptonychotes weddellii
AACATCAGTCTGGTCCATTACATCGTTGCATCTGCCCAGGTCTGGATGATAACACGTTATGACCTAGGCCACAGTTTTCAGCCAGCAGTACTCCTGATGTTCCTTAGCATCTACAAGGCTTTTGTCATGAAGACCTTCATCCACATCTGTTCCCTGGGCAGCAGGACAGCACTGCTGTCCAGAGCTGTGATGACAGGCCTGCTGGCCCTCAGCACCCTGGCTCTCTGTGGTCCTGCTGTCAACATGCACTCCTCGGTGTCTTATACCAGA
>NW_027832028.1:0-270 GCF_054177405.1 Leptonychotes weddellii
ACCAGAAAGGAACACAGACAATATACAGAAACAGTGATGTTACAGGTATTACAATGGCACTAAATTCATATCTTTCAATACTTACCCTGAATGTAAATGGGCCAAATGTCCCAATCAAAAGACGCAGGGTATCAGATTGGATAAAAAAGCAAGACCCATTGATATGCTGTCTGTAAGAGAATCAGTTTAGACCCAAGGATACCGCCAGATTAAAAGTGAGGGAGTGGAAAACCATTTATCACGCTAATGGACATCAAAAGAAAGCTGGGG
>NW_027832029.1:0-270 GCF_054177405.1 Leptonychotes weddellii
CCTGACTGAAGTTGCACAAGATTTTAATAATGATGCAAACATAACAACTACAACCATGAGGGCTTCACAAGATCATTTCGTCAGATCCAATGTTTAGTGAATCCTCAGAAGTAGGTGGATTACCACCCCCATGCAGAGAGGTCTCACCTCTACACAGCAGAGCTCACTCACTCGAAGCCACATCTCTGTGACTCCCAAGCCCGGGGCCCTAGCAACTCCCCTCACAGCCTCCTCAAAGTGGGGATTATTTTATCACATCCATTTTCCAGA
>NW_027832030.1:0-270 GCF_054177405.1 Leptonychotes weddellii
AAGTTTCTACAACATGACCCCTGTGCTCCCCCCAGGGTCAAACTCTGGCCTGGAACACTTGCTAAGACCAACAGTGGTGTAGACAACAAACACCCTTGTCAAGCAGCTTGAGACCCTGGTGAGCAACAGCATCAGATCTGTGCCCAGAACCTGCAGACTCATCGAGGGTAGTTTGTTAAAAGAAACCCTCTGGTGCCACCCGCCGCTCTAATTCGGCAGTGCTTTGCGGCTCTTGCTTCAGATGGAGGACGCTGCGCACAGTGGACAATT
>NW_027832031.1:0-270 GCF_054177405.1 Leptonychotes weddellii
AAACTCACAAAACTAGGAATAGAATGGAACTTTCTCAACCTTAAAATCCCGAGTTAAATCTAGATCTATGGAAAAATCTAGAGTTAACATCATATTAAATGGTGCAAGAATGAATGCTTTCCCCCTACAACTGGAAAGCAAGGATATCTATCTAAATATTTCTCTTCAGTGTTGTATTGGAAGTCCTAGCCAGTGCACTGTCGTAAGAAAAAGAAATTAAATGTGTCAAACTGGGAAAGAAGGAAATAAAACTTCCTCTATTTTTAGATG
>NW_027832032.1:0-270 GCF_054177405.1 Leptonychotes weddellii
CTAAAACTAATGATGTAACGTATGGGGATTAACATAAGAATAAAAATTAAAAAATAAAAAATAATAATTTAAAAAAAAAAGTAAGCTGATATTGAATAAGGTAAGCATCCAACTTGGTTTGACAATAATAAATTCAAAAACAGAAGGATGGAAATAATAGAAATAACAGCAGATATTAATGAGATGAAAAATAAATGTGTAGTATAGAGTATCCACAAAATCAAATGTTGGTTTTCTTAAAGGACTAATAAAATTAATAAGCTTTTGACA
>NW_027832033.1:0-2369 GCF_054177405.1 Leptonychotes weddellii
AAGAACATCTCAGGCAATGCCACAGACATTTTTTTGTATCACAGGCGGCTTTCACCAAAGTGATGCTCTAATTTGACCACTTGTCTAAGGTGATCTCTCATTGTGACGGTCCATCTCTCCCTTTGCAATTAACAAGTAATCTGTGGGCTTCCTGTGAATATTCTTTCAACAAGGCCCTTCACCTAATGGTTTTAGCAGCCGCTGATGACCCTTGCCTGAGTCAGTTCCTCAGGAATTACAAATTGGTGATTTTCTAATTTTATTAACCTTTGTACATTTTTTAAAAATTCTTATTTATTTATTTGACAGAGAGAGAGAGAGAGACAGCTAGAGAGGGAACACAAGAAGGCGGAGCGGCAGAGGGAGAAGCAGGCTCCTGGCTGAGCAGGGAGCCCGATGCATGGGGCTCGATCCCAGGATGCTGGGATCAGGACCTGAGCTGAAGGCAGACGCTTAACGACTGAGCCACCCAGGCGCCCCTATCCTTTGTACATTTAGCGGGTATTCTTCTATATAAGAGAGCTTTGCCTCATCATCTGGAATTGAACAAGAGTTCCTTCTAATGAGGCAACATAAATGCTTAATGACCAGTTTTCAAAGAGAGGAGTGGGTGTAATAGTCGCATCAAATAATTTAAATTAGAGCCCTCCTTTTGGTCCTCCTCGATTCATGGACTTCTGTTTATTCACTTTTTAAAAAAAAAAAAAGATTTTATTTATTTATTTTGACAGAGAGCAAAAGCAGGGGGAGCAGGAGAGGGAGAAGCAGACTCCCCGCCGAGCAGGGAGCCCGATGTGGGGCTCTATCCCAGGACCCTGGGATCATGACCTAAGCTGAAGGCAGAGGCTTAACGACTGAGCCACCCAGGCGCCCCTGTTTATTCACTTTTTAAAAATTAGTTACAATCATTATTTTTGATGTTCAAAATGTCCCTGATTAAGTAGGGGCACCCCTTCAGATTGGCTTCAGTATAGCCTTTTGGAACATGCCCTTGAGTCTTTGAGCACTTTCTTGCTTTGTGATATTAGATATTCTGGCCTTACTTTGTACTTTTCCTACTCCTGTTATGGGATCCAGCCATTTCCACAGGAATCCCTGTGGCTAGTAAATACTAGCGGGAAGGTATTTAGAAACCAAGACCTGGAATTAAGAGTGCTAATTTCCACTGGGGCAACATTGGTTTTAGGCCCTTTCAATAGAGCTAGGAAATACATTTTAAAAAATAAGTTTATGTTGGGCACCTGGGTGGCTCAGTTGGTTAAGCGACTGCCTTCGGCTCAGGTCATGATCCTGGAGTCCCTGGATCGAGTCCCGCATCGGGCTCCCTGCTCAGCAGGGAGTCTGCTTCTCCCTCTGACCCTCCCCCCTCTCATGTGCTTGCTCTCTCTCATTCTCTCTCTCAAATAAATAAATAAAATCTTTAAAAAAAATAAAAATAAAAAATAAGTTTATGTTGATAATTCCAACTCATATTTGACATTATAGGGTTTTTGTTTTACTTCTTTTATTTTTTTTGCACTGACAGTCTTGATTCTTAACATTAACATATTTACTTGTTTGCTTTGTCTTACAATGTGTGAAAATGATTTAAAATTATAATATCAAATATTAGTATGAATAATAAAATCACTGAAGCATACCTTCATTTAACAACAGAAACATCTAGGTTCCTTTCTCTCCATGATGTTTCAGGGACATTACATAAGCTATCTTTTCTCTGTTCTGGGTGATGATAGTGAAAGGCTCCATTTATTAATGCCAATTATGTACCAGATGTGGAACTAAATACTTTGCATACATTATCTCTGCTTCACACCACAAACCATTATTTAGACCCGCAGAGACATCCACTAGTTTTACTCCTTTCCCAGGCCCTAGGAATTATGTCAGAACAGCATGGCAGAAGACCGGGTAAGAAAAAAGGGTCATGATGTCTGTAATAAGTCTATAAGAACCCATGGGCCATCCAGACATAGCATGGGGCCTCCGCTAGTGGTATCCAAAATATAATTGTTCCCATAATGCCTTTCCAAAGTTGGACACATCCCCGTATATGTTTCCCACTTGTCTCTCTGAAAAACCTTTATCTTTTGAGTCTGTCCTTGTGTTCTTATATTGCATTATCAATTTGGTTACCTTTAGAACCTTTTCCTATAGCAAGTCAAAAGGAGCTATACACAGATTGTACCGGACCCTGGTGATTTTCATAAATGATGCTTTGTCTTTTTTGTTCAATATCCACCTTGTTGCTGTCCACCATTTTCCTGGTATTGGTAGCCAAAGCACCATATTAGACCATCTGCAAGGATAGATGATGAGTCCAGGAAATCTTTTCTGTGTTGAAAACCATAGTGAGGAGCTCATTATTC
>NW_027832034.1:0-270 GCF_054177405.1 Leptonychotes weddellii
AATCCTCCTTCTAGGAAAATGTTGATCTCACCACATAAAAATTTACAATCCATACCATATTGGTTGAATGGCATATTAAAGTTCTTAAAAAGCAATGGTTATAAAAACTTGGTATACTATAGGAACAAGTTTGATATTATATTAAATAAACATACATATAAATGAAAATGTAAAGTGTATTGTATCATTGTAAAGTGATAGAATTCTGGATGCTTTTCTTCCTTAAAAATTTTCCTTACTGTTATTTTAATAATGTTGCAGCAACAAATA
>NW_027832035.1:0-270 GCF_054177405.1 Leptonychotes weddellii
TCTGTTCAGAGAGTTGTTGCTATTCCTTTCTTTGATCTCCTGTTGAGTTTGTAGGTGTTCAGAATGGTTTAATCCCTATCCAGCTGAATTCCTGAGAGGAGACGAAATCCAGGTCTCCTACTCCTCCGCCATCTTGCTCCACCCCATAACTGCACATCTATAGTTAACTATTCCATTGCTATATTTGTTTGCTTTTTTGCCAGTATCACACTGTCTTGATTACTGTGGCTTATTAATAAATCTTGAAGACTTGAAGTATGAGTCCTTTAA
>NW_027832036.1:0-270 GCF_054177405.1 Leptonychotes weddellii
CAGGTAAAAGTTATCTCATTTTCCACGTATCTGGAATGCCCAGCCAGCACCTGGAGTGGAAGCTTCATGAAACGTTGCTAAATAAATGAGTAATTGTTAGACAGCCTCAGAGATAATTACTAACTGATCTAAGTCCGCCTGCAGGATTTCCAGTATCAAATGGGTGGCTTGTCACAACTGGCACGAGAGTTACAAAAATCTCAGCTGGGCTGAGGGAAGCTGAGGACCTCTGAGGAATCACCCCAAGGGTTTTGCAGGGGACAAGGGACA
>NW_027832037.1:0-270 GCF_054177405.1 Leptonychotes weddellii
AAGCTGTCACATTACATTTAATCGGTATGTCCTCTGAAGCATCTCTAAACTCTGAGAGTGTCTCAGACTTCCCTTCTATTTGATGACCTTGACACTTTGAGGAGTCCTGGTCCGGTGTTTTGTAGAATGGCCCTCACTTTGGGTTTATCTGATGTTTTTCACATGACTAGTCTGGTTTAATGGGCTCCTGGGGGAAGCCTACCACAGAGGTAAAGGGTTGTTTTTACCAAGGGAGCACACCGTCAGTGTGACTTATCACTGATGAAACTA
>NW_027832038.1:0-270 GCF_054177405.1 Leptonychotes weddellii
CATCTCCCTGGTCTCCTGCCGCACTCCATGCTCACCCGGCCTGTGACCGCGTGTTTCTATCTCTGGCACCCGACCCCGGGTGGAGTCTCCAAACCCAGCAGATCCCTGCGGTGCGCTCTCACGCCACTCCTCCCAGGGGAGGAAGGGGAGTCTCCCCGGATCTGCCACTTGCTGGGTCCCTGCTGGAGGAGCAGTGGCCCGACTGTGCCGCGGATCACGGTTTATGGCAACCCCGAGCTGAGAGCCCAAGCCTCGGCTCCGTCTCTGCAG
>NW_027832039.1:0-270 GCF_054177405.1 Leptonychotes weddellii
TGGTGAGAGCTGGAGCTCTGTGAGGCTCTTGGGATTGGATAGGGCTGTGGTTGGGGCCTGAGCACTGAGAGCCATGATGTTACTAGGGGATTTGAGGGGTGCGTGTTGTCGAGCAGACCCTCCAGACCTCTGTGTGCATCCACATCATCTGACACCCATAGCCTAAATCAGAATCAGAGAAAAGGCAGGGGTGGTGGGTTGTAATGGTCTTAAGAAGGTCACTCAGTACAGAAGTCCCAGGTGATCATATACCCCGAGAATTGGGGAAAA
>NW_027832040.1:0-270 GCF_054177405.1 Leptonychotes weddellii
GAGTTCCTCTTCAACATTTCACTAATGGCAGACTAAAATTTTTTGCTGGTCAGCATTTGCTGAACGAAATCTCATGTATTTAAATTGCATTTCTCTGATTATAAAAAAGTTGCTTAGTTTCTTACAAGCTTTTTGGCTACTTTGGAGTCACGTCATAATGTTGGGTTTATATTTTTAGTAGTTTTTGCAAATGCTGCCTGTTCATATAGTAATTATTTCCCCTCTCCTTTAATTCCCCCAAAGAACTGCAGGCATAAGTAGACAAAAAAA
>NW_027832041.1:0-270 GCF_054177405.1 Leptonychotes weddellii
ACCTTTATCAGTGAAAGAGCATCTGCTCACAATTACTTACAAAATAGGAAAAATGAAGCCTTTCAACATATACGTTTGCAGCCCTGATGTCTATAAATTGAAAGTAATGTGTTGAGTTTAGTTGGCCATTTTTCAACACATTCTAAACAAGAGGCAGCCCCGCCAGGAGTCCTGCATGCCCGAGGGGGTGCTGGGAGGCTGGCGGTGTGCCCACTTTGTAACTCTCCACCACTTACTTTTGGACAAGCCACCTCCGCGTGAGGGACAGCA
>NW_027832042.1:0-270 GCF_054177405.1 Leptonychotes weddellii
AGAGGGAGGAGGGTCAGAGGGAGAAGCAGACTCCCCGCTGAGCAGGGAGCCCGACGCGGGACTCGATCCCAGGACTCCAGGATCATGACCTGAGCCGAAGGCAGTCGCTTAACCAACTGAGCCACCCAGGCGCCCCATTGAAATTATACTTATTTTAAATTCTTGCTGTTTCTGTTCCAGTAATTCTTCTTTGCATCATGTGTTGTCTGGTGTGGAATCTTGCCCCTCTCCCCCAGTGGATATATTCCTAAGATGGGTGGTTATTTTGGC
>NW_027832043.1:0-270 GCF_054177405.1 Leptonychotes weddellii
AAAACACCTGTTCCCAGATCCCACCATCCCACAGTGGGAAGACCACAGAAGATAAACATCACTGCTGATCACACAAATAAGGCTCATGAGAAGAACTTGGTGTAACCACGTGTGACTTTAAAGTCTGTGCTGGGACGTGTAAACGACAGGGAATCTCACGCCTCCCCTGCTCCGGGTTCTGAGCCCTGAGAAACAGGCTCGGGGGTCCCAGGGGCGGTGGGTGAACCTCACTCTGTTACTCCTGAGGCAACTCTGCAGGAAGCAACTCGG
>NW_027832044.1:0-2368 GCF_054177405.1 Leptonychotes weddellii
ACTGAGCCACCCAGGTGCCCCCCATTTTGTATTAATTTTTGTATAATGTATGAAGTTTAGCCTATGGATATCCAATTGCTTCAGTACTATTTGTCGAAAAGGTATTCTTCCTCCATTGAATTACCTTTGCACCTTTGTCAAAAATCACTTGAGCATATTTGTGTGTGTGTATTTCTGAGTTCTCTATTCTGTTCAATTGATGTATGTGTCTATCTCTCCACTGGTACCAAATTGTCTTGATTACTGTAGTTATATACTAAGCCTTAATACTGGATAAAGTGATATTTATTCTTTTTCAAGATTGTTAGCTATTCTAGTTCTTTTTCCTTTTCATATAAGTTTTAGAATAGGTTTGCCCATGCCTACAAAAAACTTTGCTGGGATTCTGATAGAAATTGCATTAAAACTATGCATCAATTTGGAAAGAATTGATGTCTTTTCTATGTTGAGTCTTCTGACCTGTGAACATGGTATGTCTCTTTGTTTACTTAGATCTTTGATTTCTTTTATCATCATTTTGTAATTGTGAGCATGCCGATTCTATACATGTTGTGCCAAGTTATACCTGAGTATTTCATTTTCTTCGGAGTGATTATAAATGATACTGTTTTTAATGTCAGTTTCCCCATGTTTAGCATTAATATATAGAAACTGGTTTTTATGGACTGATCTCATATCTTTGTGGCCTGGCTCAACTCACTTATTAGTTTTGTATTTTTGTATATTCCTTGGGATGTCCCATATTGACAATCATGTTTCTGCAAATAGTGACAGTTTTATTTCTTCCTTTCCAATCTGTATGCCTTTCTTCCTTTTTCTTGCCTAGCCACCTTGGCTAGAACCTTCAGTACAATCTTGGATAGAAGTGACAAGAGCAGACATCCTTATCTTGCTCCTGATCCTAGGGAGAAGACATCCATCCAGTCTTCCACCATTTTGTATAATGATATACATGTAGATACATGGTTTTTTTTAAAGGCATAAATAAGTGTTGGATATTGACAGATGCTTTTTCTGCAGCAATTGATATGATCATAGGATTTTTCTTTGGCCTGTTCATGAGGTAAATTATATTCAAATATTGCATCAGCCTTGAGTATCTTAAATAATAATATAAATAATTATATACTTTTTTTATACATTATTAGACTTAATTTGCTAATATTTTGTTGAGGATTTAAAAAAATTTTATGAATACATTTCATAATTTTATTAACCTTTTTAAGTAACCTCTGAACCCAGCATGGGCTCAAATTCATAACCCCAAGATGAAAAGTCACATGCTCCACCGACTGAGCCAGTCAGGTGCCCCTGTTTTTTAGAGGATTTTTGTGTCTAAGTTCATAAGAGATACTGGTTTGTTGTTTCTTTTTTGCACTGCCTTTGTCTGGTTTTGGTGTCATGGTGATAATAGCCTCATAAAATGAGTTGGGAAGAATTCTATTTTCTGGAAGAGATTATATAAAATTGGTGTTAATTCTTTAAATATTTGGTAAATTTTTCCAATTAAGCCATCTGGTACCAGAGATTTCTTTTTCAGGAGCCTTGATATTACATAGTTGATTTTTTTTTTTCATGGTTCTAGGACTATTCAAGTTATAGTTTAAGGTTGGTGGATTTTTAGTGGTTTGTGGTTTTGAGAAATTGGTCCATTTCGTCTAAGTTGTCAATTTGTGAACACAGAGTTGTTCATAGTATTCCCTTATTATCCTTTTAATGACTGCAGGATGTTATAATATCTCCTGTCTCATGTACAATATTAGTAATTTATGTCTTCTTCTTTGTTAGTCTTGCTAGAGATTTATTAATCTTACTGATTTTTTTCCAAAAATCAGCTTTAAATTTCATTGTTTTTTTTTCTTATTTTTCCATTTTCAATTTCATAGATTTCTCTTATTATTTCCTTCTTTCTGCCTACTCAAGGCTTATTTTACTAATGTGTTTCTAGGTTCTTAAGGTAGAAACTTGGATCATTACTTCCAGATCTTTCCTCTCTGGTAATATAAGCATTTAATATTATAAGTTTCTGTCAGGGGTGCCTGGGTGACTCAGTCGGTTAAGTGTCCAACTCTCGATCTCAGCTCAGGTGTTGCTCTCAGGGTCCTGAGTTCAAGCCCTGCATTGGGCTCCATGCTGGGAATGGAGCCTACTTAAAAAAAAAAAGTTTCCCAAACTGAGTGTTGTTGGAGTGGGGGGTGGGGTGGGAGGGATGGGGTGACTGGGTGATAGACACTGGGGAGGGTATGTGCTCTGTTAAGCGCTGTGAATTGTGCAGGACTGTTGAATCTCAGATCTGTACCTCTGAGACAAATAATGCAAGATATGTTAAGAAAAAAAAAGAAGAAGAAGAAGGTAGCGGGAGGGGAGG
>NW_027832045.1:0-270 GCF_054177405.1 Leptonychotes weddellii
GGGGCTCGATCCCAGGACCCTGGGATCATGACCTGAGCCGGAGGCAGACGTTTAACGACTGAGCCACCCAGGTGCCCCTATTTATGTCTTATATTAGTCAAATTGTTGGTCTTAATTTTAAAAGAAAAAAAAAGGAGAACAGGTATATCGGCTGATAAAACTCTTCAAGAAGCAAGCTGGCTTCAAGCACTGCTGACACACGGGTTCTATCAAGACACCAAGAATTGACCTCTCTTCCTCTGTCTCCTGACTCTGCTTTTGACCCTGAAA
>NW_027832046.1:0-270 GCF_054177405.1 Leptonychotes weddellii
ACTGCCTCAGTCTGGAAATGACATGCATCATTTCTGCTCAGTTCTTTGTTTGAAACTAGTCATCTGATCCTAATCAGAATGCAAGGGGTAGGGGCACCTGGGTGGCTCATTTGGTTAAGTGTCTGACTCTTGATTTTGGCTCAGGTCATGATCTCAAGGTTGTGGGATTGAGTCCCAAGTCAGGCTCCATGCTGAGTGCGGAGTCTGCTTGAGATTCTCTCCCTCTGCCCCTCCTTCTGCACGCTCTCTCTCTCTCAATAAAATCTTTTA
>NW_027832047.1:0-270 GCF_054177405.1 Leptonychotes weddellii
CCAACATCAGTCTGGTCCATTACATCGTTGCATCTGCCCAGGTCTGGATGATAACACGTTATGACCTAGGCCAGTTTTCAGCCAGCAGTACTCCTGATGTTCCTTAGCATCTACAAGGCTTTTGTCATGAAGACCTTCATCCACATCTGTTCCCTGGGCAGCAGGACAGCACTGCTGTCCAGAGCTGTGATGACAGGCCTGCTGGCCCTCAGCACCCTGGCTCTCTGTGGTCCTGCTGTCAACATGCACTCCTCGGTGTCTTATACCAGA
>NW_027832048.1:0-270 GCF_054177405.1 Leptonychotes weddellii
CCAAATCTTTCCCCACCCAGAAAACAGTCCCCGCCTTTCATCAGATGGAGAGGTCAGATCACTTGGGGCACTGGGGATCGAGTTTGTTTTTTCACTGTTTATTATGCACATTTTAGGTTTTTTTCAGATTTATATTTTGTTGGGGTATAATTTATAAACAGTAAAGTTACTCTTTTTAACGTACAGTTCTATCAGTTTTAACCAACACATATAGTCATGTAACTCTCATCACAATCAAGATATAAAGCATTTTCCTCAGACCCCATAGCC
>NW_027832049.1:0-270 GCF_054177405.1 Leptonychotes weddellii
TAACATATAGTGTATTTTTAGTTTCAGAGGTAGGATTTAGTGATTCATCAGTTGCATGTAACACTCAGTGCTCATTACATCCTGTGCCCTCCTTAATGTCCAGCACCCAGTTACCCCATCCCTCCACCCCCCTGCCCTCCAGCAACTCGCAGTTTGTTTCTCTTATGGGACGCCTGGGTGGCTGTTGGTTAAGCGTCTGCCTTCGGCTCAGGTCATGATCTCAGGGTCCTGGGATCGAGCCCCGTGTCAGGCTCCCTGCTCTTCGGGGAA
>NW_027832050.1:0-270 GCF_054177405.1 Leptonychotes weddellii
AGTCATAGGTAGGATGGTGAGGAAAGAAACCAGGGCTGCCTCTTGGTTTGGGGATAGCCCCCATGCCCACTTCAAGCAGCTCCGGCTAGAAGATGATTAGGACCATGATAGGACGGGGGAGGTATCACTTATAAGGATTCATGACCTGTTTGGCACTCGGCAGGGTTTTGCGTGCATGAATCTCACATGCCCAGTGCAGAGGGTGGACTCTGAAACCTCAGCCCCTTACTCTGTGTAACCACTCTGTGCCTCAGTTTCCTTGTCTGTAAA
>NW_027832051.1:0-270 GCF_054177405.1 Leptonychotes weddellii
GGTCTTATTACATACATGCTGACAATATCAATTTGTTTACTGATTAACCATATAGGCCTTGATGAGAAATGTTAAAGACTATATTAACCACTGTGCTCTCAGAGGGCCTGGGATTTACATCTACCACTGACAGTCTGGATCTTGAATTTTACACTCAGCAGCAAAAGAGCTGTAACAGAGAGTATCAAAGGCTAAAATACCAGTAAGATTAGATACTTGTCATTTCTCTTTTTTCCTTGATGAAAATAAGGCCACTCTTCATAGACATGA
>NW_027832052.1:0-270 GCF_054177405.1 Leptonychotes weddellii
CATAAGGCAACAGCCGCTCATGGTAAAAATTCATGAGATAAGATGTATAATGAAAAGGTCAGTTTCAGGCTGCCTTCGTACTCTTACTCTTCAACAACCACTGACCTTGAATCTTTGAATGTGTCCTGAAATAGTCTATGTATCAAAGTTTATAAATATCATTAAGTATATCCACTGAGTGCTTTTTAAAATGTTTGACAGACCGCAGCAACTTCTTCCTAGAAACATCGCCAAAGGCAAGGGAAGCAAGGGCAAAAATGAACTATTGGG
>NW_027832053.1:0-270 GCF_054177405.1 Leptonychotes weddellii
GTTGATGTAGTTTTTTATGTTATGGCTTTGAAAAACAATAGTGATGGAGAAATAGGTCCAATAGTTGGAACTTTTCTTATGCACCTGATCATTCACTATTTGTGGAAAGAGAAATGCTTCAAAGTTAGAATAACTCTAATAGTCTTGTGCAGTGGCAAATGACTTGGCAGATTGCCTAAAAATATGGATGTAGCATAACGGAAAAGTTGGAAACAGGGAGTGCTTGTGGTATGTGAATGGGTACATGGGAGTGGCCATGAAATGAGAATA
>NW_027832054.1:0-270 GCF_054177405.1 Leptonychotes weddellii
CTCCTGGGCACCTGCTGAGCTGTGCGCTCTTCTCGCGTACTTGGCATCCCTCTCCCTCCTGAAAGCCCTTCCTCCAGCCCCCTCCGGCCCCCTCCACCAGCTGACGGACCCTGCCTCACTGGCTATAGCATGTGCTGCTGAGATGGAAAGCTAACAGTTCTAGTCATTTCAAAACCTGATCGTTGCTGGTGCCATATTATTCTCATTCGTATTGCAACTAAAGAAGTTTTCTGCAAAACGGATTATGTTCCCCATATGCTAGGCTAGCAC
>NW_027832055.1:0-2368 GCF_054177405.1 Leptonychotes weddellii
TTTCCATTGGACATTCTTTCCTGCTTTGTTGAAGATTAGTTGACCATAGATTTGAGGGTGCCTTTTTGGGCTCTCTGTTCTGTTGCATTGTCTGTTTTTGTGCCAGTACCATACTGTCTTGATGATTACAGCTTTGTAATAGTGCTTGAAGTCTAGAATTGTGATGCCACCAGCTTTGCTTTCTTTTTCAACATTCCTCTGGCTATTCGGGATCTTTTCTGGTTCCATACAAATTTTAGGATTATTTGTTCCACTTCTTTGAAAAGAGTTGATAGTGTTTTGATAGGGATTGCATTGAATGTGTAGATTGCTCTAGGTAGCATTGACATCTTCAGAATATTTGTTCTTCCAATCCATGAGCATGGAACATTTTTCCATTTCTTTGTGGCTTCCCCCATTTCTTTCATGAGTATTTTATAGTTTTGTGAGTACAGACTCTTTGCCTCTTTGGTTAGATTTATTCCTAGGTATCTTATGGTTTTGGGTGCAGTTGTAAATGGGATCGACTCCTTAATTTCTCTTTCTTCTGTCTTGTTGTTGGTGTATAGGAATGCCACTGACTTCTGTGCATTGATTTTATATCCTGCCACTTTATTGAATTCCTGTATGAGTTCTAGAAGTTTTGGGGTGGAGTCTTTTGGGTTTTCCACATAAAGTATCATATCATCTGCAACGAGTGAGAGTTTGACTTCTTCTTTGCTGATTTGGATGCCTTTTATTTCTTTTTGTTGTCTGATTGCTGTGGCTAGACCTTCTAATACTATGTTGAATAACAGTGGTGATAGTGGATATCCCTGCCGCGTTCCTAACCTTAGGGGGAAAGCTCTCAGTTTTTTCCTATTGAGAATGATATTCACTGTGGGTTTTTCATAGATGGCTTTTATGATATTGAGCTATGTAACCCCTATCCCTATACTCTGAAGAGTTTTGATCAAGAAAGGATGCTGTACTTTGTCAAATGCTTTTTCTGCATCTATTGAGAGGATCATATGGTTCTTGTTCTTTCTTTTATTAATGTATTGTATCACATTGATTGATTTGTGGATGTTGAACCAACCTTGCAGCCCAGGGATAAATCCCACTTGGTCGTGGTGAGTAATCCTTTTAATGTACTGTTGGATCCTATTGGCTAGTATTTTGGTGAGAATTTTTGCATCCATGTTCATCAAGGATATTGGTCTGTAATTCTCCTTTTTGATGGGGTCTTTGTCTGGTTTTGGGATCAAGGTAATGCTCGCCTCATAAAACGAGTTTGGAAGTTTTCCTTCCATTTCAATTTTTCGAACAGTTTCAGAAGAATGGGTATTAATTCTTCTTGAAATGTTTGGTAGAATTCCCCTGGGAGGTCTTCTGGCCCTGGGTTTTTGTTTTTTTGGGGGAGATTTTTGAATACTGTTTCAATTTCCTTAGTGGTTATAGGTCTGTTCAGGTTTTTTTATTTCTTCCTGGTTCAGTTTTGGTAGTTGATACATCTCTAGGAATGCATCCATTTCTTCCAAATTATTTAATTTGCTGGCATATAGTAGCTCATAATATGTTCTTATAATTGTTTGTATTTCTTTGGTGTTGGTTATGATCTCTCCTCTTTCATTCATTATTTTATTTATTTGGGTCATTTTTCTTTTTGATAAGTCTGTTTAGGGGTTTATCAATCTTGTTAATTCTTACAAAGAACCAGCTCCTAGTTTCTTTGATTGTTCTACTGCTCTTTTGGTTTCCATTTCATTGATTTCTGCTCTGATCTTTATTATTTCTCTTCTCCTGCTGGGTTTAGGCTTTATTTGCTGTTCTTTCTGCAGCACCTTTAGGTGTAGGGTTAGGTTGTGTACTTGAGACCTTTCTTGTTTCTTGAGAAAGGCTTGCATTGCTATATACTTTCCTCTTAGGACCGCCTTTCCTGCATCCCAAAGATTTTGAACAGTTGTGTTTTCTTTTTCATTTGTTTCCATGAATTTTTTTTAATTCTTCTTTAATTTCCTGGTTGACCCATTCATTCTTTAGTAGGATGCTCTTTAGCTTCCATGTATTTGAGTTCTTTCTGACTTTCCTCTTGTGATTGAGTTCCAGTTTCAAAGCATTGTGGTCTGAAAATAGGCAGGGAATGATCCCAATCTTTTGGTACCAGTTGAGACCTGATTTGTGACCTAGGGTGTGACTGTTTCTGGAGAATGTTCCATGGACACTAGAGAAGAATGTGTATTCTGTTGCTTTGGGATGGAATGTTCTGAATATGTCTGTGAAGTCCATTTGGTCCACTGTGTCATTTAAAGTCTTTATTTCCTTGTTGATCTTTTGCTTAGATGATCTGTCCATTTCAGTGAGGGGGGTTTTAAGTCCCCCACTATTATTGTTTGTTGTCAATGTGTTT
>NW_027832056.1:0-270 GCF_054177405.1 Leptonychotes weddellii
CCCTGAAATGAATATTCACTATATGTTAACTAACTTGAAGTTAAATAAAATGTTGAAAGAATAAAAGAAACAAAGAGAGAAAGAGAGAAAGAAAGAAAAGAGAGGAAGGAAGGAAGGAAGGAAGAAATGCTGTCAGTGCCACTGAGGAAATGAATGTTTAACTATAATTAGTTACCTTCAATAGTCACATGTGCCTGGTGGCTTTCATACTGAACAGCACTGTTCTCAGGTCTTACCAAATGATCCAAACAAAATCCATGAACTTTTCCC
>NW_027832057.1:0-270 GCF_054177405.1 Leptonychotes weddellii
TCACCCAATATTTCCTTAGGTCAAAATCTCATATATCCAAACCCATCTCTACATTACACCCTAATTGGCCACAAATAGATCCATCCTGTTGGAACAGATTCACATTTTCAAAACAGACATTATAGTAGAACAGACTATAGTTAAAACTATTTTTGTTTTGTTCCTATAATTAAAATATTTAATTCGAATTTTTTTTTTTTAAAGATTTTATTTATTTATTTGAGACAGAGAGAATGAGAGACAGAGAGCATGAGAGGGAGGAGGGTCAGA
>NW_027832058.1:0-270 GCF_054177405.1 Leptonychotes weddellii
ATTTCTTCTTGCAAATTTTTCTTTGCTTCTTCTAACATTTCCTGTGTTTCTTCTTGAGAATGGCTAATGAAAACATCACCAATTTGATAAGGTATCATTAAGCAATCATCATCTGCAAGCATGATGTCCTCACAAGCATCTTCTAAATTCTGGAGTTGTTTCTTTTTTACTTCTATTTCCTCCTTCAGCTCTGTAATTCTACTTGTATTCCGTGCAAATTTGTTTATCTTTTGTTGATCTTCAAAAGTAACGTTGACATCTTCTGCAGCC
>NW_027832059.1:0-270 GCF_054177405.1 Leptonychotes weddellii
ATCTAGAACTAATGATGTAATGTATGGGGATTAACATAAGAATAAAAAAAAAAAAAAGAGTTCAACAAATGAAAAAAAAAAAATATGTGGATGGCAAATAAGTCCATAAAAATATGCTTACCATCATTAGTCATTAGGGAAATGGAAATTAAAACCACAGTGAGATACCACTGCCCACCAATAAAACATCTAAAACTTGAAAGCATGACGGCCCAGTGTTGATGAAGATATGAAGGAACTGGAATTCTTATGCACTAACTCACTAAATGA
>NW_027832060.1:0-270 GCF_054177405.1 Leptonychotes weddellii
GCACAAACAATGAATCATGGAACACTTCATCTAAAACTAATGATGTAATGTATGGGGATTAACATAAGAATAAAAAAAAAATTTGATAGTGTTATCAAAATCTTCAAAATGGTTGGGATTTGGCAGGAAGGAAGATTTTGCATATAATATTCAATAAAAACGTATATTTTTAAGAAAAAAAAAAAGTAATTTCTCCAATTAAAAACATGGCACCTGAAACTAATGTAACATTGTATGTCAATTTTACTCCAATAATAAATTTTAAAAATA
>NW_027832061.1:0-270 GCF_054177405.1 Leptonychotes weddellii
ATTTTATTTGGGGCGGCAGTGTGCTCCCCTCCTGATAGATGTGGGACATATGACTACATCCTCACCAATATGATTCAAGGGGAAGTTGTGGTCTTTTTGTCCTTTCTTCCTTCCTCCTGTTTCCTGCCTGGATTCAGAAATAATGGCTGCAGTCTGAGCAGCCATCTTGGATCATGAGGCAACCTTCAGGGTAGAAGCCAGTAGCCAGGACAGTGAGCAGGAAGATGGAAGCCTGAGTGCCTGAGGACAGTGGCCTCTGCCATCCGCCTC
>NW_027832062.1:0-270 GCF_054177405.1 Leptonychotes weddellii
CTCTGTAAGGATGCAGGGCTGTGAACCCTATCCTATTTTCATTGAAATGCCAGCCTGGTGCAAAGGTTCTCTGTATATATTAATATTGCATAGGTCTCTGTCGTACCTACTCGAATCTGGAGCCTTAGCAAAGTGAGGCAGCCATAGACAATATATGGATGAACGAGCGGCTGGACCTGCTTCTTGGGCCATAGGACCCTGTGACACTGTAGGAAAATGTTCTGTGCCCTTTGTCACATCCTAACATTGGAACGTTAGGCAGAGACACCA
>NW_027832063.1:0-270 GCF_054177405.1 Leptonychotes weddellii
AACTAAAGTTGTAAAATAAAAGAGGTCAGCAATTATTATTTATGATATTATTATAGTTCGAATAAAATGCTCTTTGGGGGGTACAAATCCAAACAAAATTCTTGGGAATTTTAGGATCATAAACAGCATAGAGTAATATGTTAATTAACTGTACTATAATTATATTAATATATTTGCTGTGATGAAAATGTCCATAAAGGAATATATACATCTCACAGATTAAATATATTACTCCATTTCAATTATTTTACTGTATATATTATTAAAGAA
>NW_027832064.1:0-270 GCF_054177405.1 Leptonychotes weddellii
CCAGGTTCCCAGGTCCCTCCGCGGTGCAGCCTATTCATAGGGGACTACATTTCCCATAAGGCCTGTGGAGGTCGTTTCCGGAAGGCGTCAGAAGCATCGGCCTCTTTGGGGCAGGTTTCTGGGTAGTATCTCTGGGGCTTCCCTGAGAGCTGCGCTCCTTTGTAAAAAGGAGGAGTATATATCATTTTCGTTAAAAAAAATATAAAGACATCGAATTTTTAAGAACTGGAAAATCTAAATCAGCGGTGTAAAATAATAATCTACCCTTAG
>NW_027832065.1:0-270 GCF_054177405.1 Leptonychotes weddellii
ACCTAGAAATCAACAGAAAGATTTGTGCCCTTCAGGTATCTGGTCAAAACAAGTACTTGAAATCTGACTCCGCTATAATCTGGCACCCAAGCTGGGCCCATTCCTAGAAGTAATAGGATTGGAAAACATCAAAAGGAGGGAACTAACAAGCAAATCCCTACTGAGTGGATATCGGGCATGGAAGTAACTGAAAAAGAGTAGTTATAAAATGGGAACACAGTTTTCTAATTAGAGAGTCCATGAGTCTCATACGCCTATACGTAGACTCTA